>NW_020638253.1:0-324 GCF_003573695.1 Papaver somniferum
TTTCGGCCGCGCCTAAACCGCGCCAAGGCATGCCAACCATGCAGCATGTGCCAATTGCATGTCGTGCCAGCCACCGTTCCGCGCCAAGGCATGCCAGCCCCGCCACTATGCCAAAATCCTAGCTTGGCCACGCCTAATCATATCAAATCCATGCCGCCCATGCTTTCATGCCGCTGGCTACCAAGCGAAGGGTTGCAATAATCAACGGCTACCCTTCCTCTCAAGATGCAAAATCTCGACCGTCGAAGGTCACCACCGAGCCGGAAAGTCTCCCAATCTCAACTTTCAAAACAGCAGCAACATGCTACATGTTTTCCACAAAAA
>NW_020638253.1:335-1000 GCF_003573695.1 Papaver somniferum
CCGAGCCGGAAAGTCTCCCAATCTCAACTTTCAAAACAGCAGCAACATGCTACATGTTTTCCACAAAAACACTCGAGACATCAACACATGTCACAAACTGGGGGATGCTCATTGGATATTGGTTTGGCGGTTTACAGCGTGCGGCGTACACTACGCCCGTTATAAGACAGTGTCATAAGGATGAGGCGGTTAGTAAATACAGTGAGTAATGGTGAAACGCTTTCTTTCATTATGGAACATCAAATCCAGGCGTTACCAGTTACCACCTCCTCCCATTTACTCATATGTTTTTCATTTCTTACGAGACCAGAGTACGTTTCACTTCGACTTGTATAAATAGGTCTTACCTATTTCCACCGAACAACAAGTTTTGGTCAGGAGCATACAACACTCAGAAATCACTTGTTAGCTTTCCCATCTGTGAGCTTTCACTTTCTGATACAAGTCAAACAACTACTCTTCCGGAATCAACTATTCTGGTTTCAACACTCTCTTCGCTTCCCTCCCAAAAACCAACCCTTCTCCTTCACTTTGTGACCGAAGCAAGTCTGGAACGGCCATTTCTTGGTTTAGGCCGGATTTGTATAGATTGATCTCTCGAATCTAAAGTACTCCCTTGCAGTACATTGTTTAGGGTTTAGACTCGTTTCTCACCCACAACACAC
>NW_020638254.1:0-511 GCF_003573695.1 Papaver somniferum
GTGAGATTAAGAGGTTATGATTTAAAGATGTGCTCTAAACATGAAACATTAATTATTAATGAATGCTTTATGAAAACAGTGGCTATAATGTTCATGAGACGATTCTAATCGAATCGAATCATCTTTGTTTCAATTGTGTCTTGTGTTGTTACATAAGATCTCATAGCAATTGAACAACTCTTAACTAGTTCATTTGAGTCAATTGAACTAGTTATGGTGAAGAAGAACAAGGTTAATATGAAATGCTCATATGGTTAACCTTTTGGGTTACTATGTTGAACCAACATACACGTACACGTTTGGGCATGGTTTTCACAAACCCAGTAAACGTCTACCCAAGTGTGTGTGACAAGTATGTCTTTCGATCTAACGGTTGAGAGATATTGGATTGAATCTAAATCAGGTTTTCATCTAACGGTGGATAGAGTTTGCTTTGTACCTAAGGAAAAACCCTGATTTGAAAGGCTATATATAGAAGACATCTAGCAAGAGCAAAACTTAATCCCCACAC
>NW_020638254.1:522-1000 GCF_003573695.1 Papaver somniferum
AAAACCCTGATTTGAAAGGTTATATATAGGAGACATCTAGCAAGAGCAAAACTTAATCCCCACACGTCGGTGTGATACTAGTGCGCTCCCTAGAGTCGATCTCCATTAACTCTTGAGTTTCTTCTCTAAACTCGAGTTAACGACTTAAAGACTTCATTGGGATTGTGAAGCCAGACTGATACTACTTTTATCGTAGTTGTGTGATCTGATCTCGCATCTTCTATCGTACGATCACAATCTGTGATTGTCTTGAGATCGTGAGAGTTCTCCGATAGGCAAGATAAAGAAGTCACAAACATCTTCGTCTCACTGTTTATGATTTCTCGACAATCCGCTTGTGTAGTCAGGAAGGATTGTAGAGAGGTGATTGATTAATCTAGGCTGTTCTTCGGGAATATAAGACCGGATTATCAATTGGTTCCTGTTCACCTTGATTTTATATCTTAAGACGGAACAAAACCTAGGGTTTATCTGTGGG
>NW_020638255.1:0-432 GCF_003573695.1 Papaver somniferum
ATGAATTAGAAGAAGTGAATATGATTAGCACTTTAGTTCAGGATTTAGTTCAGGATAATTGGCATGATACTCTATTGGGAGATTCTTTAGATGAATTTGAGGAAACCATTCTCTTAGACCAGATGTGTGATCAATCTTTAGAAGAAGCCCTTGAGTATTTTAAAGACTCTACGGACCCTGAAATTCAGGCAATAGTGTTAGGTCTTTCTGAGAGTAATGATAACCATAAGATTGGGGGTGGAGAATTGGAAGAATCTCTTGAGTATTTTAAGGACTCTGAAGATCCGGAAATTCAAGCAATAGTTAGAGGTTTGTCTGTGAGTAGTGAAAACCCTAAGTTTAGGGGTAGTGATGGTTCTTATGATTGTCACGTATCCCTAATTAGAGTCCCTAACTTGGGACTCGAGCTTTGTGCATCTGAGATATCACTTG
>NW_020638255.1:443-1000 GCF_003573695.1 Papaver somniferum
AATTAGAGTCCCTAACTTGGGACTCGAGCTTTGTGCATCTGAGATATCACTTGAGTTTATTCGGACTCCGCAACCCGATCCACCTGATACTGTCCAGGAGGTAACTCAGGTATTAGAGACCCGTTTTTCGGATGAATCTATTTATCAAGATACACATAAGAAGCTCAATTATGCTACCCAGATAAACCCAGTTGTCTTGACAGAAACCTTAGACGAGGATGTGCTCATTTTTTTCATTTTTCTGAACCAGTATTGTTGTATCATATTTGTGTTGGCTCTATTTGGTCTTGTGGACCCACAGTTGTTTCGACTATTGGTATAAGACCTTGGGAGGTGGAAATCCTTTTTGAGGTATTTGATGTCTAGCTAGAGACTTTAAATTTAGCATTTACTGGGAGGCACCCGCGCTCATGCGACACGGTAATATCCTTCCTTGTTTCTTTTCCTCAAGTGGTAACAATTTCTCCTTGTTCATGCTTTTAATTTCAAATTTAGAACATTGAGGACAATGTTAGATTTAAGTTTGGGGGTGGGGAAGAAACTTTTTGTTAGCTGCA
>NW_020638256.1:0-442 GCF_003573695.1 Papaver somniferum
ATCTCATGTTTTCGATGAGACGTGAGATTGATGATACTGTTGATGCTGATGATTCAATCATGATTCAAAGACTTATTTATATTGCTGGAATTTTAGACACCATGATCCCATGAAGTGTGACAGTTGATGGAATCAAGGAGTGGGGAAGTGGAGATCGTGTTTGAAACCAGTTGCTCAACGTGTGGAGACTTGGTCGATTTTCCACCCACTACCTCGTGAATTCCTTCAACTGATTGCACGACTTGCTCACATTCCATCGTGTGTTTGAACACACGTGCCGTAGACCTCCAAACCAAAACCCTAAGTGATATCCCCCCAAAGTGACATGATTGACGTCTCGTGGTATGTTAGTCAATTGATGACTTCGTGGTTTGATGGAACGATGAGTCCATGTAGTTGCTGAGTTGAACATGATGTTATGAAACTCATGAGTTGAACATGT
>NW_020638256.1:453-1000 GCF_003573695.1 Papaver somniferum
TTGATGGGACGATGAGTCCATGTAGTTGCTGAGTTGAACATGATGTTCTGAAACTCATGAATTGAACATGTCATGAGACAGAGGTATAGTTCTTACGATGAAGTGAGCAAGTATTTCTCATTCGGTGGATCGTTGAATATTGATTGTTGAACCAATATTCCTTGGTTTGAGCAAATATTTATCATCTGAGCAAGTGTTGCTCATGTGATGAATTGTTGAATATTAAAATAATAAAAACACGGGCATGTGGGACCGTGGGGGCGTGGTCGTCCGGCTAGGGGCCCGGTCCCACGAGTTTTCATAATTTTTTATATTTTTTAAGTATTTTTCATGATTTGAGGGAATTTTTCCTAATTTGAGAGAAATATCATGAAATCAAGGAATTTGATGAATTCAAGGAAAGATAAATAAAATAATAAAATAAGGGGCGCGTGGGACCGGCTAGGGCATGGCCGGCCGGCTAGTGGCCCGGTCCCACAAGTTTTCATAATTTTATTTATTATTTGATGATTTGTGCAAAATACCATGAAATCAAGGAGTTTTTTTC
>NW_020638257.1:0-484 GCF_003573695.1 Papaver somniferum
CCCCACACCTTCTGTGTGATACTAGTTGTGCTAAGCTAGAGTCTATTATCCTTTAACCTTTGGTTTCTTCTTCTAAACCAGGTTAACGACTTAAAGACTTCATAGAGATTGTGAAGCCATACCGATACTACTTTCTCGTAGTTGTGTGATCTGATCTTGTTGTTTCTATCGTACGAGTACAATTGTAATAATTGGCTTGAGATTGATATCTCCGATAGGCAAGATATAAAATAAATCACAAACACTTCGTCTCATCATTTGTTATTCCACAATACCTTTTTTCGCTGCGTCGATTAGGATTATTGTGAGGTGATTGATAATACTAGGATGTTCTTCGGGAATATAAGTCCGGTTTATCGATTGGTTCATGTTCACCTTGATATATCAAAAGACGGAACAAAACTCGTAGGTATATTCGTGGAAGATAGATTTATCTATTACCGTAGACTTTTCTGTGTGATACAGATTTGTTTATTAAAGTCTT
>NW_020638257.1:495-1000 GCF_003573695.1 Papaver somniferum
AACAAAACTCGTAGGTATATTCGTGGGAGACGGATTTATCTATTACCGTAGACTTTTCTGTGTGATACAGATTTGTTTATTAAAGTCTTCGACTTTGGGTCGTAGCAACTCTTAGTTGTGGGTGAGATCAGCTAAGGGAATCAAGTATGTAGCATCATGTTGGGATCATATACATAGGAGCATAACTGTACCTTGGATCAGTGTGAGATTGATTGGGGTTCAACTACAGTCCATACCGAAGTTAATTTGGAGTAGGCTAGTGTCTGTAGCATCTTAATACAGTGTGTGTTCTGTTTGGACTAGGTCCCGGGTTTTTTCTGCATTTGCGGTTTCCTCATTAACAAAATTCTGGTGTCTGTGTTATTTCTTTTATGCATTATATTTTGTTATATAATTGAAATATCACAGGTTGTGCGTTGTTCAATCCATTAGAATATCCGACCTTTTGGTTGTTGATTTAAATTGATTGATACTTGGATATTGGTATTTGGTACCATCCAAGTTA
>NW_020638258.1:0-227 GCF_003573695.1 Papaver somniferum
AGCAATCAGACGTGGGTATTGAGACATGGGTCTGTCATCGAATTCTCAACGGAGAGTACTTTCTTTCAGAGTACATGTAGATATGTAGTCTCACGGCCGGACAACGACATATCTCATGAACACTGAACACTTTCAGTGATTATTTCTATATAGTATCACGAGATGGACGGCTCCTAGACAGATTGCTCTGCTAGTATAGAGCGATAACGTCTTCAGGAACAAACAAC
>NW_020638258.1:238-507 GCF_003573695.1 Papaver somniferum
CTCTCACGATCTCAAGCCAATCAAAGATTGTACTCGTACGATAGAAGATGCAAGATCAGATCACACAACTACGATAAAAGTAGTATCGGTCTAGCTTCACAATCCCAATGAAGTCTTTAAGTGGTTAACCTGGTTTTAGAGAAGAAAACCAAAGGTTAAAGGAGAATCGACTCTAGCGAGTGCACTAGTATCACATAGACGTGTGGGGATTAGTTTTGCACAATGCTAGATGTCTCCTTTATATGGTCTTCAAATCAGGGTTTTGCCTT
>NW_020638258.1:707-1000 GCF_003573695.1 Papaver somniferum
TTAATTATTCCTAATTAAGATTAATTCTGCCGTGACATTCACTACTGAATTCCCAGAATAATCTATTATTGCTCCTATTCCATGGTCGAATCCACGACTGGTCCCATGGAATGGCAATAACAACTGCTCCTATTCCATGGTCAAATCCACGACTGGTCCCATGGAATGGAAATAAACAATTGTTCTGATTCTATGATCGAATCCACGGT
The DNA here is from genome assembly GCF_003573695.1 of Papaver somniferum. Classification (NCBI taxonomy): domain Eukaryota; kingdom Viridiplantae; phylum Streptophyta; class Magnoliopsida; order Ranunculales; family Papaveraceae; genus Papaver; species Papaver somniferum. Next base: position 917 of record NW_020638258.1, read on the forward strand.
TTGATCTCATAGAATAGCAATAATTATATTATCTCATTACTCCGATTTCATGATCGAATCCACAACTGGTCTCATAAATGGTAA
>NW_020638259.1:0-376 GCF_003573695.1 Papaver somniferum
CAGTGTCTATAGATTGAATAAATCTGTCTCCCACAAAAATACCCAAGAGTTTTTGTTCCGTCTTTTGATAAATCAAGGTGAACAAGAATCAATTGATAATCCGGACTTGTATTCCCGAATAACATCCTAGTATTATGAATCACCTCACAATAATCTTAATTGAATAGCGAAACAATATATTGTGGAATCACAAACGATGAGACGAAGATGTTTGTGATTACTTTTATCTTGCATATCGGAGAAATTAATCTCGAGTCAATTATTTCAATTGTACTCAATACGATAGAATCGGGCAAGATCAGAACACGCAACTAGAAAGAAAATAGTTGGGTCTGGCTTCATAATCCCAATGAAATCTTTGAAGTCGTTAACCTAT
>NW_020638259.1:387-1000 GCF_003573695.1 Papaver somniferum
GCAACTATAAAGAAAATAGTTGGGTCTGGCTTCATAATCCCAATGAAGTCTTTGAAGTCGTTAACCTACATGGTCTCGATAGAAACCTAAGGTTAAAGGAGAATCGGCTCTATTTTATGCAACTAGTAACACAGAGGAGGTGCGGGGATTAGGTTTCCTAGTTGCTATAGTTCTCCTTTATATATTTTTCAAATCAGGGTTTGCAATCCAAGTTACCTTGGAAACAAAGCACTCAATATTCACCGTCATATGAAAAACCTGATTCAACCAAGCTAATATCTTTCAACCGTTAGATCGAACTTAGCTTGTTGCATACAAATGAAATGTACCCTTATTTAGGTTTATGTAACCTTACCTAAACGTGTACACCATGTTGGTTCACAAATAGTTAACCGAGGTTAGCCATATGATTACTCTCATGTCAACCTTATTCATCTTAACCATAACTAGTTCAAATGACTCAAATGAATCTAGTTAAAGAGTTGTTCAATTGCTATATTCTCATAGAATTATACAAGAAGACAATTGAAACAAAACCGATTTGATTCACTCGAATCAATCATGAACATTATATCCACGGTTTGCAAAGATTGCATTCCTTATTATATAAATG
>NW_020638260.1:0-269 GCF_003573695.1 Papaver somniferum
ACTCGTCCACTAGGGACACTTAGTGGTTTAAAAGGCTTAGTGCATACGCTAAATGCATTCGAGAGACCAGCGACAGTGGTATAGTTAGGATTTCCTTAGTTTTGTTTTACTTGAGGATAAGTAAAATTCAGGTTTGGGGGTATTTGATGAGTGCCAAATATTGTATATATTTATCCCTTTTTGTTGGCATTTAACTCATCTTTTGTGCATTAATTCTACATTTTATCCCATAGTTTGTATTTTCATTGTTTTCAAGAATAAATATTTTT
>NW_020638260.1:469-1000 GCF_003573695.1 Papaver somniferum
TTACTGCAGCTAAGGCTCAGATGAAGCCTTAGTGCATTGTTGGATGATGAATTGCTAGGTTAGAGCCTTAATGCTTGTTTTTCTTGAGCAATGGGAGAGATTAGTGCTCATCTGTGTGCTTGTGATTGATTGTACTGTCAAAAGACAGTCAATGCTAGGAGCACATTAGTTGAGCAAGCTGATTTTCTTTCCATTCCAATTGTATGCTTAGGGTCTTAATTTCAACCTAGAACTACATTGTTTGGCTAGGACACCAAGGTGGATTCTAAGCCATTAGCTTAGCCACAATTCCTTTCTTCAGTCACTTACAATTCCAGCTCTGCTTTTATTCACTGCTTAGTTACTTTCCTTTACTGTTTTTCTTAGTTCTTGCATTTTGAAGCTGTGTGCACTGAAGTCAGTGCACAATCTCACCCCTGCCCTTGGCTTACAGCCTTGGTTCCCTGCTATTGTTATTTTATATCCTCTGCCATTTAATCTTTGTTGTGCTGCCATCTTGTGTTAATTGCTTTGCTTTGCTAACTGTTTTAG
>NW_020638261.1:0-435 GCF_003573695.1 Papaver somniferum
GGATTTAGCGTTCCTATCGGATATGCTGCTATGTACAAGGAACTGTGGGAAATGTATGGACACATTGTTGTCACTCGGTATCCAGAACGCAGTTATTTTCTGACGAAACAAGTGGAGGCTATCTTGCGTGTCATAGATGATATCCGTATTACTGCCAGAAATGCTGTTACTCAAGATGTACTCTTTGATTGGGAATACAACTTGAAGAATGTTGAAGATCTTGGCTTCAATATGAAGTGGATCCGTCAAAGACTTGAAGTTATCAGGAAAGCAGTAAAGGGCAATGTTCCCTTCCCTACCAGTGATGTCGTGTTGAAGAAGATGAATGAAGTTGCTGATCTAACCAGGAAGCTGGAGGTGGAAAAGGCGGCTCTGAAAGTCTTGGAGGAGGCAGAGGAGCAGAAATCTTTCTTCGATGGTTTTCTTTAGTTTCCT
>NW_020638261.1:446-1000 GCF_003573695.1 Papaver somniferum
TGGAGGAGGCAGAGGAGCAGAAATCTTTCTTCGATGGTTTTCTTTAGTTTTCTTTCCATAGTCCCATGAATTTCTGAACTTCTGAGAGATGTGAGGTTTTCATTTGGGTTTTGATATTAGCTGGTTTTTGATTGCTAGATGGTTAAGGATTTTCTTTTGGATTTGATTGAGATTTTCCTTTTAGTAAAGTGAACTGAATTTTTGATAAATTGTTGAATTCAAATATTGATTGCAAGTATTGCAAACGTTTTGGAGGAATTGAAATACAATGAAAGAAAATCCTAAATGCCAAATCCAGACATCATGAGTGCTCAAACGCGCAGTACCTCAAATACCCAATAATTTCAGATAAACGCCTTAAGCCAATTCTCGTGAATTACTGGCAGGGTTTTGCCATCCATGTTGACCAATTTGTAGTATCCCCCAGTTATGGATTTAGCAACCATAAATGGTCCTTCCCAATTGGAGCTCCTTGCGGAGTGGAGATCTCGTTTAGCCGCCTTGAGAACCAAATTCCCTTCCTCGAATTAGTTCGGATTAGTAGTTCGCGCATT
>NW_020638262.1:0-318 GCF_003573695.1 Papaver somniferum
ACATATGGTTTTCGGATCATTGTGTAAGGGGGAGTGGTTTCCATGATCGAGATGGAGTATTGACTAAGGGGGAGTGATACATATCACCATAGTATTGTTGTTAGAGTCGTGATACAATTGGACTTTGATGTTACATAGTAATACTATGACACTATATAATGATGATCGAGAATCTCGATTTCTCTCATTGTTATAGCTATGGATCTTCAACAACGGTGATGCTAAACTTACAACCTTTGGGATCATTGGAGTACTTGGAAGGACGAAGATTTCAGGGAACGTTGAAGATTAGACTATGGAATAGGAGCCACTAAAGTT
>NW_020638262.1:329-1000 GCF_003573695.1 Papaver somniferum
TTTCAGGGAACGTCGAAGATTAGACTATGGAATAGGATCCACTAAAGTTTATATTTTTTGTATTCCATATGTATTAATAGTTTTTTCACTGAAATTGACAAATGCGGAGATTGTTAGAGAATAGATCGGTCGACCTCGCATGCGTTGCTATCTCAAGCATGTTTGTCAATATTAGTGATCAAAACAATGAGTCTTGATTTCTAGCCTACATAGCTAAGTCTCGGACTAGGATAGAAAAGTGTAGTTGAGCTCAAGGACTTCATGGCGATTCATCATACAACGACGAAGATCTACACAAGGAACCGTGGAACTTCATCAACAAAAAGGTATGTGGAGACTTGAACTTATCTATCACTCAAAAGGCTATCTATTCTATCTCCTACTTCTTATGAGACAAAAGTCGTATGCTATATAGACTAGATCATACACATTTGACATTTCGAGCTGAGCATTCATTGCTTATATTATTCTCGAAATCATGTGTTGGTAAAGCGTTTCGCTTTGATCAAATTTATCTTCACCTAGTGACGAAAGTCATGAAAAATTTCAATCACTTTGAGAATTGCTCTGACGTGAATCGGTCTGTGAATAACGGCTACATAGCGTCCTATAAGAATGTCTCAATGATTGAAATTAGAGTTTAGATTACATAACCATGTATTCCTTGAACC
>NW_020638263.1:0-13396 GCF_003573695.1 Papaver somniferum
AAAAAAAAAAAAAAAAAAAAAACCAAATGCTTCTCATAATACTTCTATTTATTTAGAGCATCCACAATGGTGCGATCAAAAACAAAGATCAAAGACCAAATAGAACGACCAAATTTGAGTTTAGTCCGTGATGTCACGCTACGGTGATGAGTATATTTAGTCGAGCGGGTGTATAATCCACGTTTGAGAGTGCAGCGTAGTAATAAAGTTCGTCCAGTTGAGACGGCCATATAATTTACGCCGATTGTGGAACGTTGATATATATTACACCTATTTTGAGGCGTACATATAGTTCACGCCGGGGCAAGAGACGGAAGTATAATCCACGCCTGATGGGGCGTACATATAATTCACGCCTGAAACCCGGCATACATATAATCTTCGCGCCATGAATACACGTAGATATAGAAGTGATAATGAAACATATGTATAGAAAAACAACCTTATCAACATCCAATATCGACATCAACAAATTAATTAACGTTTAAATCAACAAGTCATATATGCAATACTGATTATGAGTGAGGTGATTAAATCCATTTACAATACTTGATTGTCGTTTTACAAGTATCCAAACAAAAGATTGAAATGAAGTTGCCTTGGCCCTTCCGAGATGAACTGCTACAATACTTAATTGGGGCGGATACTTTATGAACGCCTGTCATCAGGCGTACATTATACTCATACCTGATGGGGCGTACATTATAGCTTCGCTTCACTGGGACGTGCGTTATATAAACGCCTGATCATGGGACGAGAAGTATACAACCACTTCATCTGAAGCGTGCATTATATAAATGCCTGTTAATGGATGAAGTTTGTAACTTCGCTCGATCAAATTTGGTTTTGGTCTGTAGTCCAGACCAAAAATAATATGAAATTTGGATTTAGTCTGGTTTTTTATCTTTACTCTGCTCGACTGCGTCACGTATCTGAACAAAAAATTTGGATTTAGTCGTCCATTACAGTTGCTCTTAGTCCCCTATAAATTTGGTATGCGGCCTTCGTGAAACATTCCTTTACTATTTAAAAAGAAAAACTAAAATGAATATCAACCCAATGTAGCACCAACAGCCCTTCCATCCCCGTGCCACTATGGCACGTGCAATCCACTAGTTTTACTGAATAAAATAAAATATTGTTTGTTTATTTTCTTGTTTACTTTAGAATCGTTGAGGTTCTTTCACCGTAGCTAATATATATCAAACGGAGAAAAAACGTGTATTCTTTGATCTGACTGATGGACTACTCAAGTAAAAATTCCACAAACATTCATCTAATCTAAGTCTAGAGAACTTAAATAATTAATTATTTTTTTTACGCCTCAAGAACTAACAATATATTTCAAAATTTATCCGCAACAAAATCTGGCTACTCAACTAAGCTGGGAACACTTGAATAAATACAGGACTACAGTCCAATCTACTAGGCCAAACAAACTTACTTGAGAAGAGGCATCTAACCATGAATGTCCCTCCAAAAATTTCATACTCGTGCTCGTTGATTTTCCCTTTCGTCAATAATTTTCCATGTCTTATCTACGAACCGGCATAATTCCCCAACCCTAACAAAAATGGCATCCTGCTTCGTTTCCCAGGATAATTGAGCTTCTACCATGGAAGAAAGCGCTTTATTTAGATCATCTATGTTTTGTTTGATGATCACAAAAAATAAAATGCGTGCAATACGTGGTGGCAACTGAGCTTCAAGTTCATCCCCCGCTCTGCCTAAATCTTCATATACCTTCCTCAACCGGTTCGACATCTTTAAAAACTTCTGACCTATTCTCCTAGTACTTGAAATATCTAATATCAAAGATTTGATGTCTTCAACTTCATGCTTTATGTATTCGGTCCGATCATCAGAAGACAAACCCTGCATGATCCGGAATGCCTTTTCAATCTTTTCTACCGTAGCTAGTCTGATATCATCCATGCGTTCCAAGGACTGTAGAGTATCCAACATACTAGAAGCCTCTTTACGAAGGTCACTCATTTCGTCGAACAAAAAAGTGTAATTGTGGTAAATACTTTTAACCTTGAGCCACATATACATGGATCCTGCCTTTATGGTAGCACCATTAAGCAAGAAGAGGAATAGCCAGCTCAACTCCATCACTAGCAACCTTGTTCTATTAAATTATGGATTATAAACAGATCTAGCAAGAGATGAAATCTGAAAAGAAAAAGTAAAATTGCAATCCCAAAACCCTAAATTTATCCATCATTTCTGCTGATACACGTAAAATATAATTCGGAAACATCAAATTAACCTAATCGGAAATTCAGAATAAGAACGTGAGAAAACCCTGAATTCTACTAGAAGACTCAAAATCGTAAATTTTGTTCCCAACCAAAATTTTGATATTTTTCCTCTTTTCTTCTGGAAGTTAGTTACTTCTCAGGACTCAGGGTGTATCTAAACAATTTAGGATTGAGATTTGAGTTTCAATTTAAGGAGATACCTAAAAATCCATCATATAAACTCTAAACCGTGCCATCTTATGACACTGGCCAACTATTTTATTTTTTCACGGTTACCTGTAACCGGAACCGGTAAAACAACCGATTAAACATTAGATAGACTGATGTTTATAGCTTGAGCTAGTAGAAGTGTGCATACAAATACCAAATAATTTGTACAGTCACATGATTGGACAAAGTTACTTTATGAAGCTGAGGCACTGAACAAAAAACTCAGTCGGGGTACATGAACTGTAGCCTCGTATATATATGCTCATCAATGAATAGCAGTAAGTTTCTTGGGAAGTAACAAAAGAGTGAACTTTTTTTTTTTGCTTCTTTTCTTTTTCCTTTTCTTGCGGATTGTTCTGCTGAAGGTGGATTTTGTGGACAAACTGGGGCGTCTGGTACCAATTTTGTGAAGGGTTGCGCTGCTCTAAATCCTTATCTACCAGGGTGGTGTCATTGAACAACCAACCTCCATATTCTGCAGGATTCATTTGTTTGTGTATTTCTCTGTGTAGTTCTTGCTTTTCCGGTAATGATGAACTCGGGCATCCTGGCGTACTTGACGATTAATCAATACTTATGATTATCTCCTTGTGTGCTGTTGTAGTTGCAAGAAATCCTACAACCACACTTGTATAAGATTGTGAACAAGATACTAAGAAATCATGGTAAAAAATCACTTGTTTATTCATTAGAATTTTAAGTTGGATACAAGATTGTACAAAGGTTTTACTTGCTCTCCAAATAAACTTTCTCTCTCCTAATTTCTTGTCTAACACACACTAAGAGATCGCCCATTACATGACAGCCCTTCCCTTTATATAGGATACTTACATAGTGGATGACAGCTAATATAGATCCTTTATTTTCGGAATCATTATGCGTTAAAACCGCTCATGTACATTCACTCAGATTCGCACACGTTACACTTCGCATAGATCTTCACACTTTATTCATGATTATGCTGACATCATCAAATATGCCATCTCCATTTTACTATATGCGATGATCTTCGCTCATACATAATGAATGTGCAATATTTCACTCCTACATTCTGCCTCTTATCATTTTGTTCTCTTTATAGAGTCAGCGATGTGAGAAATCTCCATCCTAAAGTATCGCACATGTTCAACTTTTCGTATTCTGCTTTGCCGACACATTTACGGATTTTGAGTTTTCTTAATTTACGCGTGTTTTCTTGACCATTCATTATCTGACACGTCCTTATAACCGCTTCTTCCTATCCGTTTACTCTTCGCATTAAATGAGATAAACCTCGAAAATTGAGAGTGAATCTTCTTCGTGATCTTCTTATATATCTTCTTTCGCCTTCTTCTCTCTTATTTTTACTTCATCTTTCTTTTTCACCTGTTACTGCAATTTTAATCATCACCTTTTCTTCTTTTTTACAGTCTATCATCTCTTCCCCATCTTCTTTAATCATTCTCCTCTTTTTCTCCTCTTCTCTTTATAACTTAATCTCAATTTTATAATCTTACTGATCATAATCTTACTGATTTGATCTTGATCAAGAATTTTTTACTTTTAAACCCATCATTCCCATTCTTATAATGGCTCCTGCTGGCAAAAATATGGAAATAGAATTCAACAGACTCAAGAAAAAATTCGATACTAGAGGTTATTCGCTTTCCCTCCCTTCTGATTTATTCATCCAAACTCAACCTTGAGTTAATTAATTCCGAACAATGGACTAATCAAAAGGTTATCGTATCACTGGGACAGCTTCTTAATAATCTTCCTGTCCCACTGTATAACCCATAAATTCCCTTGTTCTATGAAATTCTGGCTGATGATCGGTTCGCACAGGGAATATTTCAATTAAGTGGTGATGCTATTAGAATAGTTTAGGAGTATTCGCGTCGCGAAGCAGGATTGGGAACTTCTTATGCTTATGAAGTGCGAAATGAACTGTTTCGTGATAAAGCTATCAACCATGCTGATTATACTGTTGAGAATTTCTTCAAACATTACTACATTGTGATCATGAAGAACGGATCAACCAAGTGGGCCATTCGCTTAAGAAGAAAAGATGGCATTGCTGAAGATGAGAAGATTATGCGAGAAATAGATTGGAATGAAAAATCCAATAGCACGGCTCGCAGGTCTAATGACACTTGTTGGATTAATTGTCCTGTTGTCTTAGAAGGTCCTTATGTTTCGGGCAAAGATGCTGACGGTTGCAATCTTCCTATGCCTGAGAATTATTCTGCTTATCAGCCTTGGAAACTGTTTCTTTCCGAAGATGAGAATAAGGTATGAGACTTTTGCAGATGTATTCTAAATTTCGCATAGCTTTATTTTCTTTATTTCTTATTTTCCCACCCCTTCAATTCTAGGTTGTTAGGTCAAAGACCATGGATAAGAGGACCAAGATTTCGCACGATGCATCATCTTCGCAGAATATCGAGGTAAGGGACATTCTTTCTAATTTTAATAACATTGTTGCCTCTGTTCCTTATCTTGGTTATTCGCGCAGGTTGAAGCTTCGGGTGTTAAAACTATGGGTAAATCTTCATCCATAGTTTCTTCTGAAGATCCATCGATCTCCTCCTCCTCCATGAAAGATTTGTCCACCCTTTTCTCTGACTCAATGTCATCTATTAACAATGATGAACTTGAACGCACCTTTGGAATGGTTTCGAAAGTCTGCGATGCTCCCATTTTGAATGATCCATCTCTTCGTGGAGCTGGTTCTGTAATAAATCCAAGCTTCCAATATGCACTTGGTTCTATGGTAATGATCATATCTTCGCATTTACTTTAATATTATTTCTATTCTTTCTCTTCGTTATATAATGCTTTCTTTATATTTTCGCAGGTATCTCGTTTATCTTATGTAGTTTCCTCAGATTACCAAATGAAGCTTCTGAAGCTAAAGGGAGAAAATACCAAACTTAAGGCTGAAAATATTTCCAACTCTGAACGTATTCGCGAAATCCGAGAAAGAAATGATGAACTCATTGGAAGGTAACTATTATTTCCATTTTCTTTACTATATATGATAATTCACACTTCTTATTTTTCGATGTTCGCAGACATTTATAACCTTTCTGATGAGGCATCCAATTTTCCCGACGAGGAAATTCTTTTAGAACACCTCAACTCTTCTTTAAACAATTACCCCACCAAAAGAATTGAGAATTTTAGTTTGGAAAAATTAAGACTAAAGTACACAAATCTTATAATGGATCACAAACCTCTATTGACTACATTCAATAACTTCAGACGTCGCCTTCATGAGAATAAATAAACAATTCATAATTTGGAGGCAAGGAAGAACAAACTCATTAGTGAAAAAGATGAGGTTGCTCTCAAGGGTGTGAAGGCATTAGAGAAATTCCAAGAAGCCATCCTTAAAGTTCAAGCTGAACGTGATTTAGCTTCGAGCGAAAAGAACGCACTCGTTGAAGAAAGAAATTTAATTCGTTCTCAACTTCTTATAGAAAGTGAAGCTGAGTTTAGTTGGGATTCTAGGGTTTTGAATGATGTTAGGAAGGGTTTAGTTGTAAATGTGAGCCTTGAATCTGAGCACTTTTCACTAGTTAAAGACATTATTTCCAATCATGAAGGTCATTTGTTGTTCTGTCACACTCGTCATTTCCTGAGGATGATATCTTTTTTTAACTCTAACTTGCTTATTTGTTATTCGCAGAGAAAGAGAAGAATTATCTTTGCGAAATTGAAGAGTTAAAGACATAATTATCTGCTCGCAATGCCAAGTATCAACAGTTAAAGAAGAACTATATCGTCACTATTTCAAATAATGGCAAGGATGCCACTCGTCCTCGTGATGCTGTTGTTAAAAAAGTCTGCATTGATAATGATATTCCTCTATCAAAGTATATATTCGCAGACGTTCCCCCAAATGAAGATGCCCCTGATATTGAGGATAGTGAGGCAGAATATGAAGAATATGAAGAAGAAGCAAGTGATTCTGAGGCTGAGTAAAATGATGAAGATAATTAATCATTTTTTGCTTTCTGTAAATTCTTTTTATGTCTCTTGTATATCTTCTCACTTTTTGGAATTTCTACTTCAATGTTCACCTTTTAAATATTAATATTTGCTCCTTTAATATATGTTCCCTTTGCACATCTTCCTCGCATATGGATGAGACTATCAAATGTGGAAAAAAAAATTAATTTTATGCTTGCATTCCCATTCTTTCCTCTGTTAGATGACACAGATTGATAGGCTAATGAACAAAATGTCGTTCTCTACGTCGATTTACTATGCGAAGTTATTCGCAGTACATTTATTTACCTGCAAAACAAAGTTAGCATATATTTTATTTCTCTCATGAGGTCTTATCTTGCCTTCCTAATTAAAGGTCTTACTTTACCCCAAAATTTTCTTTTCTTTTGTGTGACGAAATCGCAGGAAGTATTTACACTGTAATGTATCGACCCATTGATCTCGCCTTATCTTTTTCTTGTATTATTACCTCTTCAGGTTTCTTATGTGCGTAAATATGACAAGCCTTAATACTCCCGTGAGGAAAAAGCCTCATGACATTTACGTCTTTTGACACAATTCAGCTCCCTAATGGAGGGTTCCGTCCTTATCTTCCCCCTTCAAAGAGGCTTACCTCTACCGGGTTAAGGTTGGTGCCTCCCATCCGGTAATACAACAACCAGTTAATTTCGCAGTCTCTTATCCCTCCACCAATATGGTTTATGGTTACGAGGATGCACCCTAAGTGGGGTATCTTCGGACCGAGTGCATCATAGTCAGGACTTGTCAAGAGTGGCAAGGTACGCTCCAGACGCCTCAGGCACTCTTGACTCAACAGTGTGCCTCGGCGCCCTGATCGAGTTTCTGCACTCCTTAGGAAAGATCTTATTACCCCAATCTTTCGATTTAGGTGCCTTTCCTGGATGGGCATTTCCGTTTTTGTCACCCCAAATCTCCATGACTCAAGGTCCAGGGTCGATGTAACTTTTCCTTGAGTCATGCTTTACCAGGTTTTCCCCAACTATAACATGCGATAGGTCTTACTTTTTGCCTCTTGCATTTATGCGAACTAGGTTGCACGCCACATTCGGATTCCTAGCCTCCCTAATTAGAGTTTTTATTTTTATTACCTTGTATTAATTTCTTATTTTCAAGGTATTACGTTTGCCTTCTCTTGATATGACATCATCATATGCAAATAAAAATTTTCATTCCCATTCTTATGCTTGAGTTATACAACTCTAGTACATAGAATTCTTTTTAAATTCTTACTCATGAAGAAAAACATTTGCGCCTTTCGTACTATTCACTTTCTTCATTCGACTTTTGCATCTCTTTTATTTCGGAGATGCTCCTCAGAATATTACTTAGCAAGATTTCACTAATCTCCCCTGTGCGAACAGTTTCGCACATTTCTTGAGAACATAACTTCTGCCTCTGCGTTCTTTCTCCTTTTTTAGAAGTACTCTTTCTGGTTCGTTTAGTATTATTATTCGCAGAAGGTTCTGCCTCAGCACACTGCTTATCTGCTTTTCCAATTTTAGAAATTACATCCACATTAATCTCTCACATCTTTGATTATCCTTCGCATGATTATTCCAATTTCTTCGCTTACTTTCTCGTTCCTCGCACTTGTCACTATCAATTTCCAAAAAAATTCTTCCTTCATTAGTATCTCCTCTTATTATGCCAAGACCTTGAGGAAAATAAAACTTTATACATTGATGAAATGTCGATGCAACGCCCAAGAAACTATGCAGCCATGGTCTCCCAATCAGAGCATTATAGGGTGACTCAACATCAACAACACAGAACACAATTTATGTTGGAAGACTTTGTAGAGGAATTTGCATTGTCACTTCTCCCTTTGGTTTATTCGCAGCACCATTAAAGCCGTAAATTTTATAAGTTGAAGGAATTAATTCGTCATCTCTTCCACCCATAGTCTTGTATGTATGATAAAAGAGGATATCAATAGAACTCCCAGGATCTATGAGTATTTTGTTTATATCCCAAGTATTCGCTTCATCTTCTTCATCATCTTCTACTTTTGCTTTCGGGTTAATTCCTAACCTCACCACTAGTGGACATTCATGTGGTTCTCTTGCTCCTGGTGTTTCTTCCGCGCTGAACGAAATAGTCTGCTTTTGCCAATCTTTTAATGGTGATACCTTCGCAAGGTTAAATATTTCTCTTCCATCATTGTCACTCGCATGCACCCGACTTAAGCTGTTGTCATTAGAGTCTTCTATATTCTTGAACGAATGTATAATCGAATTACAGTATAAGTTCTTTTCCTTTGCATCAACTTCAATTACATATGTATATTTTTCCCTTTTCTGCACCATATGCATTTCCTCCTGGTGGTGGTGGTAAATTCTGTGGATGCTTAGCTAAGAAATGATCCAGTTTTCCTTGTTCAATCATTCGCAGTATGATTTTCCTCACATTTCTATAATTATTTGTCGTGTGACCATGGAAGCGATGATATACACAGAATTCTTTGTTTCTTCTCCAAGGTGGTGGCTCATCTCCTACATTATGTGGTTCAGGAATTTCTTCCATTAATATAACAGCTTCCCAGATTTTGTTCACTGTAGTATTCAACTTTGGGAAGTTTATCTGTTCCCAGACCACCTTTCCAGTTCCTTGTCTTTTATTATAATATGGTTGTTGACCCCCATAACCTTCTGGTGGATTGTCCATTCTCTGAATCTTATTATTTCCTCCGCGATCTTGAAATTGTTTTTCTTTCTATTCTCTTTCGAATCCTTCTTGATCTGCACTACCCATTGGTACCATCTTTTGTTCCACTTCTTTAATGTTCGTTCCTTGATTTCCTTGAGATGTACTTGCAACCGGCATTTGTCATTCTTGGGATCAAACTTGGGTTCCCATTATTCGCATTGGGTATCGCAACCGGGTAAGACTTCATTTCTATCTGCTTCTCCTCAAGTGCTATATATTCTTATTGAAATTCGCACAGTTCTGGCATTGTTATGGTGTCTTTTATTCTGAAGATCTGTGTATATAATAAATCCGTAGGAAAAAGAGCATTGATAAAAGCGAGTATAAGATTTCGTTCATCTAACCTTCTTGCCATTTCACTATACATGGTTCTCCAACGTGTGGTTAGATGACGCAAACTCTCAATGATCCTTCTGCGAAGTCCAAAGGCTGTCTCAATTCCAGATCTTGACATATTATTACTGATATATTGTCCCAAAAAGACGTTCTGTAAATGACGAAATGATCTAACCATATCAAGGATTCCCCTGTCAAGCTGGCAGGGAAATACTTACACAACACTGCATCATTTTCTTCCCATTGCAACAGAGATCGACTGTAAGCTTTAATGTGTTGTACTGCACATTTACTTCCATCAAATATACTTGTGAATACTGGTAAATTGCATTTAGGTGGTATTATTGCACTTTGAATTTTCCTCGAAAACGGTGTTTTCCCAGCTTCCTCCACTGCTTCTTCTAGCTGTCTCCTTCCACCATTCATTCGCGCAGTCATCATTTCTCTTAGCTCTGTCATTTCTCTAAGAATTTCTTCACTCATAGTTTGATCTAAATCCTGTCGCATAGGTCTTTTTAGTATCGCTCGCCTCAACCTATTCTCATGATTATTCTGTCGCATGGCTTCTTGGATCTCTCTTTCTTCAGCTTCTTCTCTTCTTCGCCTACGCCTTTCTCTTTCATCTCTCGTACGTTCTCGGACAACATTATTTCTTTCATCCTCTTCTTTGCGTGCATACTAATCTCTTAATATTTCTCTTCCATGCAACATAATTCTCCCTTGTTCTGGATCATTTTCTTCATCATTATCTGACTCATATCATGTGCGATGTTGTTCGCCTAGATTTTGACGTTTGTTGTTCCTTTGACCTTCTTGTCGATGATAATACTCACGCGATTGTTCGTATCGGTCATATTCCATGCGTCTCTCCTCGCGTTGATCTTGTAAATTATCACCTACCTGTAAGTCCTCATCAATATTTTCTAATGGTTGTTCTCGCCTGGCACCTCTTTGATTAGATTTACTTCGTCTTGATGAACTTATGCTTGTCCTAGATCTTGACCGTGTAGCGCTTCTTGATCTATGTTCTTGTAATCTGAGGTTCTCTTCTCTTAGATCTTCATTTTGACGTATCAAGTTCACACTCTCTTCGCCGTTGTGCCATCAATATTTGCCTAAGTTCTGCAATTGTCATATTTTCTTCATTTCTTTCAATCCTTCCTACTTCTCCAGTTCTTTGTTCCTCTTCTTCGGTTGAATTCGTTCATGCAGTATGGATACTCACTCGATCATAATCAATATCATTATTCTTCTCTTGTGTACGCTGAGGTCTAATTAGAGTTGCATTTCTTTGATTTTCTCTTTCTCCTTCCTCTGGTTGTTCAGGAATTTCACCTCTTCTTCATTCAGCAATTCATTTACTCCTCCTAGTTGTCGCCGTTTGGTCTGCAGTAGATCCAATTCGTACCATCTCTATTTTTTTTGTATTAACAAATGAAAGACTACTTTAAAAATAATTAAAAGGTTCTAATGATGAAAATCTCAATTGTTTAAAAAGATTAGATCTAAAATTCTGTAAACTTAATTTCTAAGCAAATTCAGCAACAAGATATATCGCTCGTCCCTGTTTCTTGCGCCAGATGTAGTTGCAAGAAATCCTACAACCACACTTGTATAAGAATGTGAACAAGATACTAATAAATCATGGTAAATATCACTCGTTTATTCATTAGAATCTTAAGTTGGATACAAGATTGTACAAAGGTTTTACTTGATCTCCAAATAAACTTTCTTTCTCCTAATTTCTTGTCTAACACACACTAAGAGATCGCCATTACATGACAACTCTTCCCTTTATATAGGATACGTACATAGTGGATGACAGCTAATAGATCCTTTATTTTCGGAATCACTGTACGTTACAATCGCTCATGTACATTCACTCAGATTCGCACACATTACACTTCACACAGATCTTCACACTTGGTTCATGATTATGCTGACATCATCAAACACGTCATCTCCATTTTACTATATGCGATGATCTTCGCTCATATTTCATGACCTTTACTTCGCATACGTAATGAATGTGCGATATTTCACTCTTACAGCTGTTGTGTGATTAAGATGGTTGTATCTCAATTATATGAGATTATTAAATAAAATAAAATAAAATGTCGTTTATTTTCTTGTATACTTTAGAAATTAACAATTTCTAAAGTACAATATACTCACTCGAAACAGGTAGTTATCATCACTCTTCTTCTACCAAGAATAAACATTCTCTTAACAATTTTTATGCCAAAGAAGGATGGCATTCAAACTGGTCCAGGTCGCCATAACAAGAGCTAGATTGCCTCAACCGTCTTTGCTGATACAAGGGCCAGCTGTAATCTTCCCACCTTTACTTGGTAAAACTGATTGATGGTCTCTATGTTGTCTCCCTTCCCTATTCAAAAATAAACAAAAACATAGATGTGCATATGCCTATTAAGTGCAAGTCTGCCAGGCCTCGCTTTCTCAAGTATTTTTCCACTGTTCCATTGTCTTTTAAATCTCTCTTGCACTGCACTAATCTTGTTATCTGTAAAACCAGGTGCTGCGCGCTTTTGTTCTGCTCCCTGTTAACAGACACAAACCTCGAGGATCCACTTGTGCCTGAGATTGCACATATGTATAATGAATCAGACGGGAGCAAGTAAGAGACAGCTGCTGGTAGTGGCTGCGAAAGTAAGCAATGAGTTGTGGCTCTTATACTACCAGTCATGTGCTTGTTAACATTACTCTTCCCTTATTAATGCGCAGCCAGCGCTAACCAAATTAAATGGCATGTAATGTAAGAACTGTCAGATCATGAATTATACACAAACAGTCTATGAGGAGAATTCAATGTATTCAGCATTGCAAAAGAATTTCGCTCTTGAGAACAAAAAAACTTTAAGAGAGTTGCATGAATCCGGTCTTGACTTTCAAGATTGCAAATTTAGGATGATAATGTATGATTTGTTTATTTTTTGATTCAATTTCATCTTTTTTTCTTTTTCTTTGTTCTGCGAATGGCCTGGATCTGTATGTGCCTATCAAAACGACATATAATGTCCATAATTGCGAATGGCCTGGTTTCTCCACAGCTACTGTTGGTGTTTCAGATGTAGCTCATGATCTTAATTAATATTTCTTTTTTCATTATTTTACCAAAAGAATTCTTCAAAGTAAAAGGAAACTTGTATGAATCTTTCCTAATCCGATTGTGCTAAAAATTATAGGCCAGAGACTTCTGAGACCCAAAGGAGATTCCAGGAATGCAGTCCAATCACTACGTCAACATGCAAAGGCAAGCATGAAATAGGGCATATCAAACTACATGGGCACAACCTTTACTTGATAATAAATACTGCATCAGTTTTAAAGAACATTTTCGCTGTAAGTACAAGCTAAAGCTGAAAGTTTCTTACCTCTAGTTTCATGAGTTGAAATGAAAAATGATGTTTAACATTGGTTGTTCTATCACTAAACAGACTACTATCTTCACTGGCTTAATCATCATACAGAACAACTCAGTCGTAAGTCTCTGCCTCGCTTAGGATCCTTACCCTTCTTTTGTTATGCATTGGCTGTTGAATTTAATTGTCACAGTAGATGGATGGTTTTATGAATTTGGCACCAATGAAATGGTATGTTTCTTATTTTATTTTTACACATTAATCAAAGCAGCAATGAAAAATCTGTTACCAACCCATTTTCAGTTTGCATTATTCTAACATATCAAACCATTTCACAATAGCCAATGTGAATTGATGATTCATGTTATTGCTAATTATGGTATCCTGATTAGTCATCGACATCCCGGCAAGCATAAATATCCTCGAGCTGTTTTCTTAAAGTCTCAATCTCGCTGTTTGTATTTCTGTTGCCATTTCCATCTC
>NW_020638264.1:0-750 GCF_003573695.1 Papaver somniferum
AGTTCATAAAAATGTTGAATTTTATATACTTTTTTTTTTTTTTGCTAAGTCAAATATATTGATATAAAAAGATATTTACAAGATAGGTGAAGGAGAAAAGGGATCAGAGAAACCCCTAAAAAACTCCTAAAACCTATTTAAAACGATAATAAATTACATTTGGAAACTCAATAGAACTTAAAAAAACTGGTCGACCTTCAAAGTGAAAACCAACCCCGTCCTCTAATAAACAACCACACTTTTCCATTGTATCAGCTGCAAAATTTGCCTCTCTAAAAGAATGCTCAAAACGAATTGAACCATATAAACCTTTAACTTCCATCCATCTTTGCCTAGCAAACCAAGGAACGTTATCTTCTTCTAAAGCCCTCAACACACTTGTAGAATCTGATCTAATAACAATGCACGTATAACCCCACTGAACTGCCCACTCCATACCCACAATAATACCATACAATTCAGCCAAATAATTAGAAGTAACTCCCAAACCAATACACATTGCACCTACCACTTCACAATTTGCATTCCTTGCAACAGCACCAGCTCCCGCCACCCCAGGATTACCTCTTGATGCGCCATCCGTGCACAAAAGCAATTCATTATCATTAGGAGGAAACCAAAAACACTCCTTGGGATCAATAAACTTCACCTTTCTATGCCGAACCCTAAAGAAATCTAGAATTCTCAAGTCATCCATAGAATTATGCATATAACTCTTCATACGAACTGAATAATCTTGCATCAGACTAA
>NW_020638265.1:0-354 GCF_003573695.1 Papaver somniferum
GATACTACTCTTTTCCATAGAGTCAGATCGCTACAAACACATACTTCTAAGGTCTTCAACGTGTTTTCCTGCTCTGATACCAATTGAAAAAGCGGGGGTCTAACAACACCACCCAATATTTCGCTTAGCAATCTGTATGGACTAACTCCGAAACACTTTCTAGAGAATCAACTAGACAGTCAAAATCAATCTAGGTAAAAGTATCTTAAGGAGTTAATATCTCTTTCTTGTTTTGATTTACTCAATCTAATAAAAATCAGCGAGTCTTTAATCAAACACAAGGAATAACTTGGACGGTACCAAAGACCAATGTCCAAGGATCAATCAATGTTAATCAACAACCAAAGGTTGGTT
>NW_020638265.1:365-1000 GCF_003573695.1 Papaver somniferum
ATAACTTGGATGGTACCAAAGACCAATATCCAAGGATCAATCAATGACAATCAACAACCAAAGGTTGGATTACTCTAATTGATGATCTAACGCACAACCTGTATTATTTCAATTATAAAGATAAAACAATATAATGCGGAAATTGAAATAACACAGACACCAGAAATTTTGTTAACGAGGAAACCGCAAATGCAGAAAAACCCCGGGACCTAGTCCAGATTGAACACACACTGTATTAAGTCGCTTCAGACACTAGCCTACTCCAAGATAACTTAGGACTGGACTGTAGTTGAACCCCAATCAGTCTCCGACTGATCCAAGGTACAGTTGTACTCCCTACGCCTCTGATCCCAACAGGATACTGCGCACTTGATTCCCTTAGCTGATCTCATCCACAACTAAGAGTTGCTACGACCCAAAATCGCAGGCTTTGACAATAAACAAATTTGTCTCACACGGACAAGTGTATCAAAGGATCAATCTGTCTCCCACAGAAAAACCCTAAAGTTTTTGTTCCGTCTTTTGATAATAATCAAGGTGAACAGGAACCAATTGATAATCCGGTCTTATATTCCCGAAGAACAACCTAGATTAATCAATCACCTCACAACAATCTTAATCGTATGGTAGCGAAA
>NW_020638266.1:0-390 GCF_003573695.1 Papaver somniferum
TATTTATAAACTATGTTTCTCTAGGTGATTAGGTGGGGCTCACGATTCAAGTTGTTACCACTGCTAGGGTAAAATAGAGTGACTGAGTGTTGGGAAAAAAAAGATTAAAAAAAAAGAAGGTTTTAGACCAGACCATTTGACCAAACGGAATAAAATAAAGTCGGCCAGTGGAACCCTTGTATATGCCAGTTGTGTTGACCTAGAGTTAGGATTATCGAACACTGGTTCCCTTGTATATGCCAGTGATTTGATATTAGTCAGACTATCTCAGTCATTTAGGATAGGTTTATTTTGGCAGTGGCCTTCAGACAGATATGAGAAACATCGTTCACCTAGTTAACATCAAAACCATCTATATTTTTTCTATATCCATTTCTTAATCTATCCATA
>NW_020638266.1:401-812 GCF_003573695.1 Papaver somniferum
TCGTTCACCTAGTTAACATCAAAACCATCTATATTTTTTCTATATCCATCTCTTAATCTATTCATGTGATTAGTCTGACTCCGAGTATGATGTCCATCGTGAAACTATCTTAGTAGAGCTCTGTCACTTATATGAATTTTAGTATACTTGGGTGCAAACTCGTATACAACAATTGGAATTTCGCATCAGGGTACTTCCTCCTGTAATTAATAAGTATGCCAACCAAGGAGGTTATGTAGTGCTTTCCAAGATTTTGCGTAGATAGTTAGGGTCTGGAGTAATGGTTTTGTGGGCAAACCTCTGGTAAACCCTCCCAAGATTAACTCGGTTTTATTTATTTTTTTACTAGTTTTGCTCGAGGACTAGCAAATAATAAGTTTGGGGGTATTTGATAGACGCATTTATGTGTCT
>NW_020638267.1:0-502 GCF_003573695.1 Papaver somniferum
CTAGAGTCGATTCTACTTTAACCTTTGGTTTCCTTCTCTAAAACCAGGTTAACGACTTAAATACTTCATTGGGATTGTGAAGCCAGACCGATACTACTTTTATCGTAGTTGTGTGATCTGATCTTGCATCTTCTATCGTACGAGTACAATCTATTGATTGGCTTGAGATCGTGAGAGTTCTCCGATAGGCAAGATAAAGAAGTCACAAACATCTTCGTCTCACTGTTTGTGATTCCTCGACAAACCGCTTGTGTAGTCAAGAAGGATTGTTGAGAGGTGATTGATTAATCTAGGCTGTTATAGATGGGGGGAAACGATTTGCTGGTTTTTAAGGAATTGAGGAGACGACTGTACGGAGTAGACTCCTCAAACCGAGCGAAATGTTAAACCTCACACAGATGCACCACTGCAAAGGGGGTGCTTTAGATTCGAGAGATCAATCTGTAGTACTCCGGCCTAAATCAAGACAATGACCATTCCAGAGTAAATTCGGTCACAAGAG
>NW_020638267.1:513-1000 GCF_003573695.1 Papaver somniferum
CACCGCTGCAAAGGGGGTGCTTTAGATTCGAGAGATCAATCTGTAGTACTCCGGCCTAAATCAAGACAATGACCATTCCAGAGTAAATTCGGTCACAAGAGAGGATGGGTTGATCTGTAGGAGGGAAGATGAGAAATATGTGGAATCAATGCTAATCAAAGATTGTGGGTGTGTGAATTCTGAATACGATAAGCTCTGAGTGATTGAAATTTCTCAATTGAGAGTAGTAGCACAATTGATGAGTTGATGATCTCGTGTTGTCGATGAGACGTGAGATTGATGATACTGTTGATGCTGATGATTCAATCATGATTCAGAGACTTATTTATATTGCTGGAATTTTAGACACCATGATCCCATGAAGTGTGACAGTTGATGGAATCAAGGAGTGGGGAAGTGGAGATCGTGTTTGAAACCAGTTGCTCAACGTGTGGAGACTTGGTCGATTTTCCACCCACTACCTCGTGAATTCCTTCAACTGATTGCA
>NW_020638268.1:0-649 GCF_003573695.1 Papaver somniferum
ATTAAGAAGATGGATAAAGAAAAAAAATAGATGGTTTAAAGTGAACGGTGTTTCCCATATCTGTCTGAAGGCCTCTGCCAAGATGAACCTATCCTAATGGACTGAGATACCGGTCTGACTAATATCAACACAACTGGCATATACAAGGGGACCAGTGGTCGATAAACCTAACTCTAGGTCAACACAACTGGCATATACAAGGGCACCAGTGGTCGACTTTATTGAATTTATTCCGGTTGGTCTGATGGACTGGTCTTAATTTTTTTTTCTTTTTTTTTGTATCTCAATCACCCTATTTCACCCTAGCAAAGGTAACAACTTGAATCGTGTGCCCCACCAAATCACTTAAAAAATAAAAACAGAAGGATTAGGATTCAATGAGATATGGCGAAACTACTATGTTTTTTTTTTATTCTAACACATGAGCTCTGTGCTTTTATGAATAGACTCTTTAGATGTTTCCATCTAATCAGATTAGTTCCTCAACTCCTACAACAAAGATATTCCCATCCACTTAGATTGGTTAGTGCCAACCTTAATAAGCATAAATTTCTAGGCTCTGGAGTTTATTTATTGCAACTAAAAGCTAAAAAGTTTCTTCCCCACCCCCAAACTTAAATCTAACATTGTCCTCAATGTTTCTAATGAA
>NW_020638268.1:660-925 GCF_003573695.1 Papaver somniferum
TTCTTCCCCACCCCCAAACTTAAATCTAACATTGTCCTCAATGTTTCTAATGAAATAGCAATACTAAAAAGTAAAGTAACACGGGGAATCAGTAAAGAGAGAAGTCGGAAAGATAGTATCTGGGTGAAGAGAGAAATCAAAAACTAATATACAACATACAATCGCCTCGATGGTCAATCAAGGGTAAACAGGGTCCTCCAGAGGGACCTCCTCAACATCACCTGTAGGAAAGGGCTCTAAAAAGGGTTTCAATCTCTGACCGTTA
>NW_020638269.1:0-429 GCF_003573695.1 Papaver somniferum
ATATATGCACATGTATGTATAACCCAAACATGATCAATTCATGAAACTCATAACATCTGGAAAAAAAAATCGGCGCTTACCTGGTCGGCGTCGGCCGGAATCTGGCCGGTCGGTGATCGAACGACGGCGGACGGTGGAGCGCCGGTGAAAATTTTCTTCTTCCTCCTGCTTCTAGCGTAAAGGTGGTGGAGAGGTGATGAAGCACTGGTCGGTTGTGGGAAAAAAAAGGATTAATTCCTTTTATATCAAATTTTATTTTCAAAACCTAATGTTACAAGGATTTCCATATTGGGCCCGGCTCGCGAATCCTAAACGACCAAGGTCTTGTCGTCCAAACCAGCGGTTCAACACCAATTTATGCTCATCGGACGATGTTTTATCATGCCACTGGGATCTTCATTCAAGTCATGGTTTGCTCGTACTATCAAA
>NW_020638269.1:440-734 GCF_003573695.1 Papaver somniferum
CAGCGGTTCAACACCAATTTATGTTCGTCAAACGATGCTTTATCATGCCACTGGGATCTTCATTCAAGTCATGGTTTGCTCGTACTATCAAAATCCGGTAACGTCTTAACTTACGACTAAGTTCAATTACTTATATTGTTTATGACCGGAAAATCACCATCCAATGCTGACTGAGGAACACGGCTTTCCTCACTAAGCAGGTGACTTAATGTAGATGGTGGATTTTCGTCAAAGGCTAAAATCGTAAACCCATAATTATACGAACTTCTGATCCAGCAATCAGACGCGAGTATT
>NW_020638269.1:745-1000 GCF_003573695.1 Papaver somniferum
CCTCTGACTGAGAATACTGTCTCTCAGAGTACATGCAGATATGTAGTCTCTCGGCTGGACAACGACATATCTCATGAATACTGAACACTTCAGTAATTATTTCTATATAGAATCACGAGATTGACGGCTCCTAGACAGCTTGCTCTGTTAGTATATAGCGATAATGTCTTCAGGATACAAACAACAGTTTTCCCTGACTATATAAAGGATATGAAGCTCCATCAAGCTCATGTCAGAATAATTAATGCTCCGAGA
>NW_020638270.1:0-340 GCF_003573695.1 Papaver somniferum
TCGCTGTTGCCTCAGATCTAGAGAGGAGACGCGAAAGTCTTGAAAAGAAGAATCTTCAATTTCGTACAAAGAATGAAGAACTGGAAGCTGAAGTCAAATGTCTTCGCGAGAAAAACAGAAAACTAGAAATTAATTCTTCTTCGTATAAGAACAAAATCTCTAGCCTTCAGCAAGCTAATAATCAACTCTATGGTATGTTACTTTTCTCCTTTTCCTTCATTCATTTATCATGTTGTTTTATCTTATTTAAATGATCCTTTTTGCAGACATTTATGGTCTTTCTGATGAAGCTACCATTCTTCGTTCATTTCCTAATGCCTTAGATAATGATACTCTTCTT
>NW_020638270.1:351-1000 GCF_003573695.1 Papaver somniferum
ATTTATGGTCTTTCTGATGAAGCTACCCTTCTTCGTTCATTTCCTAATGCCTTGGATAATGATACCCTTCTTGAGCGTCTTAATAAATCTTTAAATAGTTTCTCAAATGATAGAATTTCATCTCTTTCTCTGAATGAACTTAGATCCAAATTTCGCCTCTTAGAAATTGACCATAGATCTAGTTTAGGTTTAGCCAACCGATTTAAGCGTCTCCTTCTTAATTCTAAAGAGAAAATCAATGAGTTAAGAACCAAAATTAGCGGTCTCATAGATGATAAGGATCGCATCTCTGATTAAGGTGCTAAGGCTTTGGAAAAATTCCAAGATACTCTTCTTGAAGTTCAACTTGAACGAGATGAAGCTAGCCGTAAGAACATCGAGCTCTGCAAAAGAGAAAACCAAATTCGTTCTCGTCTTCTTATAAGTAATGAGGATGAATTTGCTTGGGCTTTGAAAATCTTAGATGATGCCAGAAAAGATTTATGTGTAAATGTTAGTCTCCAAACTGAGCATACAGCCTTGATTAGAGATATGATTTCTGACAGAGAAGGTTATTAACTGCTCTTCTTTACTAATCTTTTGTTTCTTATGAATTTTCATCAAGTTAATAATTGATTGTCTTTTGCTCGCAGATTCTGAAAGTAGATAT
>NW_020638271.1:0-165 GCF_003573695.1 Papaver somniferum
CTAACTCCCAAAATGTCTTCCTCTATCCATATCACAAATACCCATTGAAAATCAGAGGTTTAATCGAACTCTAACCCCTCCAAAAATCGATCGACCCAACTGCCAATGAGAAGAAATATTTTCCCGCCTTTTTCCAAAATTTGAATTATGAGAAGAAAAGTGTCC
>NW_020638271.1:365-700 GCF_003573695.1 Papaver somniferum
ACCCCCAAACTTATTATTTGCTAGTCCTCGAGCAGAAAGAAAATCCTAACTCACTAGGTGTCCCTAGTGACTGAGGTAATCTCGGGAGGGTTTACCAGAGGTGTACCCACAAAACCAATACTTCGGACCCTAGCTATCTATGTCGAACCTTGGAAGGCACTAAAGAATCTCCTTGGTTGGCTTACAATCACTGACTACAGGAGGAAGTATCCTGATGCGAAATTCCAATTGTTGTACACGAGTTTACACTCAAGCATACTAAAATTCATATAAAGTGACAGAGCTCTACTCAGATAGTTGCACTATGGACATCATATTCGGAGTCAAACTAATCA
>NW_020638271.1:711-1000 GCF_003573695.1 Papaver somniferum
AACAGAGGTCTACTCAGATAGTTGTACTATGGACATCATATTCGGAGTCAAACTAATCATATGGATAGAAAAAGGAGATGGAAATAGAAAAATGTAGATGGTTTTGATGTTAACCAAATGATCGATGTTTCACATATCTGTCTGAAGGCCACTGCCAGAATGAACCTATCCTAATGGACTGAGATACCGGTCTGACTAATATCAACACAACTGGCATATACAAGGGAACCAGTGGTCAATAACTTAAATCTAGATCAACAAACTGGCAAATACAAGGGAACCAGCAGTT
>NW_020638272.1:0-180 GCF_003573695.1 Papaver somniferum
TCTTGGTGAGGATGCACTTCCAACACAATCAGGTTGTGTTGAGGAGAACAAAATCTTGCTCACAACAGGTATTCGAAACAAAATCATGCATGGACTCTAGGAATTTAACAACTTACTTGAAACTTTCAACAACTATTCCATACCTTTTTAAGACGTTATCCCTTGTCGAACTCTTGTCTG
>NW_020638272.1:191-480 GCF_003573695.1 Papaver somniferum
TCATACCTTTTTAAGACGTTATCCCTTGTCGAACTCTTGTCTGAGAGATTCTTCTTAATAGTACTCGTTGCTTTATTGGTCTTCTTTGGTACCCATTTCTGAGCAGTTTTTGGAGAAACGTATTTCTTTTTCTTCCCAATATAATTATGAAACTTCTTGGGGGGAATGCTGGAAAAACTGGTATTATGAGACTCAGTTTTTCTCCAGTTTGGAACATCAGATCTTGTCATCTTAACAGAATCGGATCTGGTTTTATCTCGTTTAAGAAATCTGCAATTCCTTTGCAAGT
>NW_020638272.1:680-1000 GCF_003573695.1 Papaver somniferum
GACTTCATCAAGGAGTTTATTAAGATACAAATTAACCCCTACATGTTCCAAATCCGCTTCACCCTACAAAGATATGACCATTAAGCACAAGTTCATTTAAGAACTCTCCCCCATAAAATTGGATTCCCTAAAGAACAGCAAGAGTGACCTTTCTTCAGAGACAAGGATTTATATATTGGATTTTAGAACTCCTACAAGGAGATATGATTTAAGAACCAATCATTGAAAGTTTCTCATGAGCTCGTATTACTAAAAATTTAGAACTACCTCATGGTAACAATACACAATGTAATCATGAAGATCAAGTATTGTGATCATCT
>NW_020638273.1:0-468 GCF_003573695.1 Papaver somniferum
ATCCTCACCTTATACCCATACATAATCTCGATAGCATTCAAATGATTATGGCGATGTCTTATCTACAAAGTTTAATGGTTAAGCAATAAACCTCGTATTGCATTCCTTAATACTATGTCTATCTAGAGTTCAAACATGCTTCGCAGTTATGTTTTCAATATGCACGACTTGAAAGATATGTTAGGGAATGAATCAGTTCAAGTCAAATATCACTAACCTCAAGTGGAAGGATGATTGTAGTTGTTGTAGCTCCTCGCTTCTTCACATCTTCAAGACTTCGCAATACTTGTAATGTCTCATATCCTAATGCTTTCAAGCTAACCTATACGAAGTTTAACTCTAGTACATAATCAAGCGACTCTTAACATGAGTTTTGGTTCACTAAAATATGACAACCAAACTTGACATACCAACGCTTGGTGGGTTCAACCGAGCAATGCTCTAACAATCTCCCCCTTTGTCAATTTT
>NW_020638273.1:479-1000 GCF_003573695.1 Papaver somniferum
ACATGAGTTTTGGTTCACTAAAATATGACAACCAAACTTGACATACCAACGCTTGGTGGGTTCAACCGAGCAATGCTCTAACATAACCGTACCTAAACGTGTACATTGGTTGGTTCACAAATGGTTGACCAATGGTTATCCATATGAGTGCTTTCATATCAACCGTATTCATCTTTCTCATAACTAGTTCAAATGACTCATAAGAACTAGTTCAAGAGTTGTTCAATTGCTTAGATCTTTATGCATAGACACAATTGAAACAAAATCGGTTTGATTCATTTGAATCAATTCATGAACAATATACCCACGGTTTGCAAATATTGCATTCCTTATAATTTATTGTTTTAATTCCATGAACTACCGATTTGAGAAATAACCATCTTGGGTACGCGTACAGGTATGCATACCTTAGCTACCGGATTTGAGTTGGTTTTAGTTTCCAAACTCAGTAGACTTTTTCGGGTAAAAAAGGTCCGCCAGTACGCGTACGGTTCACGTACCTAAGGTGACTGGTTTTTGAG
>NW_020638274.1:0-413 GCF_003573695.1 Papaver somniferum
AAGAACGTCCCAGTCCTCGGGGATCCGAAGCTGGTGTTCACACCAGTAGAGCCCGTAAAAGAAATCAACATAGGAATGGAAGAAAACCCGAAGATGATCAAAGTAGGGACCATAATGGACGAAAAAAGAGAAGATTCCTTAACCAAATTACTTAAAGAATACGCGGATGTATTCGCCTGGAAGCTAGGAGATATGCCGGGGATTGACCCGAAAATAATCCAACACGAGCTGCGCATCAAACCAGGCACGCCACCTTTCAGGCAGAAAATAAGAAAAGTTGCACCGGAGTACCATAAGGCAGTGGAAAAAGAACTTCGGAAACTGCTAGAAGCGGGGTTCATTAAATAAGTAAAGCACCCTACATGGATCTCCAACATGGTAGTCGTTCCTAATAAAAATGGAGGGGTTAGGAT
>NW_020638274.1:424-1000 GCF_003573695.1 Papaver somniferum
CCTACATGGATCTCCAACATGGTCGTCGTTCCTAAGAAAAATGGAGGGGTTAGGATATGCATCGATTTTACTAACCTCAACAAGGCATGTCCAAAGGACAGCTATCCCCTGCCAAGCATAGATCAGCTGGTTGAAGCAGTAGAAGGATACGAAGAGCTGTCATTCATGGATGGATATTCTGGCTACAACCAAGTAGCCCTGGCAGAAGAAGATCAATTACACACAACATTCTACACCCCACATGGCCTTTATTGCTACACTATAATGCCCTTTGGACTTCGAAACGCAGGGGCAACGTACCAAAGAATGGTCGATGCTATCTTCAGGCCATGGATTGGTAGTATCTTAGAAGTCTGCATTGATGACATGCTCGTCAAAAGTAAGCTGCGCAAATATCACCATCAGGATCTGAGAGATATCTTCGAAGCAATGAGGAAGCATCACATGAAAGTAAATCCAGAGAAATGCACTTTCGGTGTCACCTCAGGGAAATTCCTCGGATATCTGGTAACAAAAAGGGGCATTGAGGTAGACCCAACGAAGATTCAGGCCATAGTAGAAATGCCATCCCCGAAG
>NW_020638275.1:0-416 GCF_003573695.1 Papaver somniferum
AACCCCTTTTACCACTATCTACAACATCATTTCAAAACACATCAATTTTTGGCGCCGCCGACGCGGACCTGTGCTTAGGTAGAACTTTTTTTTTTTAGGTTTATTATTTTTTTTAAATTGTTTGTTTCTTTTTAAGTTTGTTTTTGTCTTTATTTTGCAGGTTCGAAGTGAAAACTAAAAACTGGGAGAGGAAAAGCTTAAAGCGAAAAACGAAAAGAGGAGAAAGGAAGATAGTTTTAGGATTGAATTATTAATAATTGTTTATTTTTTTTTTAGATATTTTTATTTGCTTATTATTATTTATTTATTTTTTAGAGTGTTGTGTGAGGATTTAAACTTTGGACTTGGACTTTATTTTTAACCCTACGGGAGGGTATTAATTAAAAATATATATATATATATATATATATATATAT
>NW_020638276.1:0-395 GCF_003573695.1 Papaver somniferum
AATGAGAAAGCAACTGATCAACGAGTCTCCGCTCTAGAACTACAGATGGGTCAAATTTGCGATGCACTGAATACAAGAGAAAAGGGTAAACTTCCTAGCCAGCCCCAACAAAATCCAAAGAGGATATTTCAAGCAGGCACATCATCTTGCAATAAAACCTCACCCGATCAAATCCATTCCATCACCACTCTCCGAAGTGGTAAGATTGTTGAGAACAATGTAGGCATACCACAATCAAATGAATCTGAGCCAAACATATCATTGCTTGCACCATCAAAGAACACCTCCAACTTAGAAAAGGAGCCTGAGCACATTAGTGAAGCCGACAATCCCACTGTTGTGAATATCCCTCTAACTCCTAATGCTCATGTTTCTCCATATCCTCAGAGGTTAGT
>NW_020638276.1:595-859 GCF_003573695.1 Papaver somniferum
ATTTGGGGATTTTGGAATTTTTTTTGTTGTAACTATAAAAGGGTGTTAGGGGTTGTGAAATTCGGCATCTCTGGGCTAGCCAGTGAGCAATATTTGCAGTTCAATATTAATTTCAAAATTCGTTTTCAATTCATCCATGTTGAATCTCTTTTATGCATAAAGGTTGAATGTGAATTGTATGCTGTGTAATGTGGAGCATGTTTATACCTGTTAGTATCATGATTACAAGCATGTCCATGTTCTAATTCACTTGCTAGGGTTTAG
>NW_020638277.1:0-237 GCF_003573695.1 Papaver somniferum
ATAAAATTCTGGGGCGCTTCCGGCACGTTATCAACGGAGGTCCAAATGCCGCATTTTTAGCCAATTTCGCCGCAAAAGCTTATTTCTCCAAAAACACCTAAAAAGACATAAAATAACCAAATAACTACAAAATCGAGCACTAACAATATAAACAATTGGGACAAATTAGACACGTAAATGCGTCTATCAAACACCCCCAAACTTATTATTTGCTAGTCCCGAGCAAATCAAAACTAC
>NW_020638277.1:248-621 GCF_003573695.1 Papaver somniferum
CTCCTCCGGGTATTCCTGGGGTACTTCCGGTACAATTCTGGGGCGCTTCCGGCACGTTATAAACGGAGGTCCAAATGCCGCATTTTTAGCCAATTTCGCCGCAAAAGATTATTTCTCCAAAAACACCTACAAAGACATAAAATAACCAAATAACTACAAAATCGAGCACTAACAATATAAACAATTGGGACAAATTGGACACGTAAATGCGTCTATCAAACACCCCCAAACTTATTATTTGCTAGTCCCGAGCAAATCAAAACTACAAAATAAAATCCTAACTCACTGTCGCAGGCATCGTCGATTGCATTTAGCGTATGCAATAAGCCTTTAAACCCCTAGGTGGCCCTAGTGGCCGAGTTATAGTCTCGGG
>NW_020638277.1:821-1000 GCF_003573695.1 Papaver somniferum
GGTAAACAGGGTCCTCCAGAGGGACCTCCTCAACATCACATGTAGGAAAAGGATCTAAAAAGGGCTTCAATCGCTGACCGTTAACCTTCGAAGAACTACTACCATCCAGTGTCTCGATCTCAACAGCTCCATGAGGAAAAACAGTGTGAACCATAAAAGGACCCGTCCACCGAGAACGT
>NW_020638278.1:0-276 GCF_003573695.1 Papaver somniferum
AAACTGCAACCTATTACTGAACTCATGTTGCAAGATTACCATATACAGAACCGATGTTCTCGTCCACATGGGATTTGAGGTGTGAAATATATCAGATTGGATGAAACTGCAACCTATTACTAAACTTATGTTCCAGGATTACCATGTACATACTCGATGTTCTCGTCCAGGTGAGGTTTGAGGTGTCAAATATATCAGATTGGATGAAACTGCAACCTATTACTGAATTCATGTTGCAAGATTACCATATACATACCCGATGTTCTCGTCCAGGTG
>NW_020638278.1:476-676 GCF_003573695.1 Papaver somniferum
GATGTTCTCGTCCAGGTGAGGTTTGAGGCGTGAAATATATCATATTGGATTAAACTGCAACCTATTACTGAATTCATGTTGCAAAATTACCATATACATACCTGATGTTCTCTTCCAGGTGAGGTTTGAGGTGTGAAATATATCAGGTTGGATGAAACTGCAACCTATTACTGAACTCATGTTGCAGGATTACCATATAC
>NW_020638279.1:0-464 GCF_003573695.1 Papaver somniferum
GAAAAATGTATTTTTCCAGGATAAGACTGCCCGATATAACTTGAGTTAGCACAACGCAAGTTACCCTCTCTTCGAACTCAGCAACGGGGATGGAAAGTAAAACACCATTAACTCAAAAAAGAAAGAAGATAAAGAAAATAAGACTGAAAGATGGTCGCTTCTTGTGTGTTTTCAAAACAGAATTTCGAGTTCTGTTTATAGGATAAGATGCTTGCAAATCAAGTTAGATTTTTGTTTTCTTTAAAAACAAGTAAAACTCGTAAAAGGAATTTACCCATAAATAAAACTCTTAAAAATATTTTTTTTAGAATTAATTTCCTAAAGAAAAGTCGCCAAAAATAAATCCGAGTAGAAGAGGAATGTATGGTATACGCGTATATCACATGGGTTGAAAAATGTATTTTTCCAGGATAAGACTGCCCGATATAACTTGAGTTAGCACAACGCAAGTTACCCTCTCTTCG
>NW_020638279.1:475-1000 GCF_003573695.1 Papaver somniferum
TATTTTTCCAGGATAAGACTGCCCGATATAACTTGAGTTAGCACAAGGCAAGTTACCCTCTCTTCGAACTCAGCAACAGGGATGGAAAGTAAAACACCATAAACTCAAAAAAGCAAGAAGATGAAGTAAAGAAGACGAAAAAATGGTCGTTTCTTGTGTGTTTTTAAAATAGAATTTCGAGTGGTAATTATAGGACAAGATGCTTGCAAATCAAGTTAGATTTTTGGTTTCTTCGAAAACAAGTAAAACACGTAAAAGGATTTACCAAAAAATAAAACTCTTAAAAATATTATATTTGTTATTAATTTCCTAAAGAAAACCCGCCAAAAATAAATCCGAGTAGAAGAGGAATGTATGGTATACGCGTATATCGCATGGGTTGAAAAATGTATTTTTCCAGGATAAGACTGCCCGATATAACTTGAGTTAGCACAACGCAAGTTACCCTCTCTTCGAACTCAGCAACGGGGATGGAAAGAAAAACACCATTAACTCAAAAAATCAAGAAGATAAAGAAAATAAGAC
>NW_020638280.1:0-453 GCF_003573695.1 Papaver somniferum
GCGAGCTATACATGTCTGTTTGGAACTCTTCCAAGATACAGACGCACCTGCTAGAGTGAATACATATCCACTCGTAGGCTTAGACTCCTCTGATTCTGCTATCCAGTTCGCATCGCAAAATCCCTCAAGGACGGCCGGATACCCTTCGTAATTCAAACAAAAGGTCATTGTGTACTTCAAGTACTTTAGAACTCTATTAAGTGCATCCCAATGTTTCTGCCCTGGATTACAAGTATACCTGCTTAACCTACTCACAGCATAAGCAATGTCTGGTCTCGTACAATTCATCAAATACATCAGACTTCCTATGACTCTTGAGTATTCAAGTTGGTTAACACCTACACCCTTATTCTTCATGAGTTTGCAAGAAGAATCATATGGAGTGCAAACAGGTTTACAGTCAAACTGATTATATTTCTTAAGTATGGATTCAACATAATGAGACTGACTCAG
>NW_020638280.1:464-1000 GCF_003573695.1 Papaver somniferum
CTTATAACCCTTACCCACATAATCATTGCCCTTAGTTACTATAAGTTTTCCAGACTCAATTGAAACTTTAAAACCCTTATCATCTAAAACAGAACAAGAAACAAGATTTTTGCAGATGTCTGGAACATGAAGAACTTCATTCAATGTGAGAGTCTTGCCAGATGTGAGCTTCAGACCGACCTTTCCTTTTCCTGCAACCTCTGATGCAGATGAGTTACCCATAATGTGTTAAGATTTTTGGAGTCTTGCAACAATAGAAGAAACGTCAGATGTATCAAACAATAAATATAAAGAACCGTATCAAACAACTCTACCACGAACAAATTGATGAGGGCAGAATCACAGGTTCAACAAGCTGTCCTTAACACATTAGTTCGCGGGTATACTCTGAAGTAATGCTAAACCCCAACGTGCGAAGATGTGTCCAGGATAAGACTGCCCGATATAACTTGAGTTAGCACAACGCAAGTTACCCACTCTTGAACTCAGCAACAGGGATGGAAGCAAAACGCCGCACAAAATATAAGAAGAAGAAG
>NW_020638281.1:0-1403 GCF_003573695.1 Papaver somniferum
GTGCTGGATGTTCTCTCGGTATGTATTCAAATAAGTCACGTTCATTTGTGTCAAGTATTTTCATCATGTGATTGTTAATTTATATGGCATCAACCTTTTTGGAATTTGTTCAGTCTGTCTTGCTTGTAGTAGATTTGTTATTATCAGGATATGCGATCCATTGACTTCTTGTACTATAAAAAAATGTTGAGTTTTTCGTAGGTGATGAAGTGTTTTTTGTTTGGAACTATTAGAATGGTGTTTCCTTGTTCGAACTTTTTAGTGTCCTAGGGTTTATTAAGCAGTGATAACGATTAGGAGTATTATAAGAAACTTCCTGATGGGAACTTTTTATTTTTCATTCATGACAGGAATATCGTGACAACATTGGCAACGCCGGTGTTACGAAGACGGTGATCGAGAAATGCATAGCTCGCCTTGAGGTTATAAGTGTTTATTAGAAGCTAAAACCTTCGATAGGAGTTGAGTACGGAATATACTTATCTGAACTTTTTATCTTGAATGTATGAAAGGAAAATTATGACCAGAGTATGGAGCTGGATGCACAGGAAAATTCTGGCCAGAGGATGGAGCTGGGTGTACCGGAAAAGCCTGATCAGGAGTTGGAGATGGAGATGGAGGCAAGTAGCAAGCGGAAACGAGTGCACAACCTTCGATAGTTAAAGTTTATTTGAGGTTAAAACCTTTGTTTGGAGTTAGTATTGAATATACTGGATAATTGCTTTTTTTTTCTTTCATCACATGTATGATAGGAATATCATGAAAATATTGGTGATTGGATGACCCTGAAGAAAGTGAACAATCCAAAGTACATGTTATGGTTTTTAATCTGTTTATTGATGAGTGCCAAATATTGTATATATTTATCCCTTTTTGTTGGCATTTAACTCATCTTTTATGCATTAATTCTACATTTTATCCCTTATTCTGTATTTTCATTGTTTTCAAGAATAAATATTTTTCTTACTTAATTTTGCATTTTTTAGGTAATAAATAAAGATTGGATGAGTTGCGGAGCAAAAAGAGCAGAAAAGTGGTGAAAAGCCGGGAGAAATTACGCAAGGAAGCCGCAAAGAATGGAGCGCACGTCCAAAAAGCTGGAAATGGGCTCAAGAAGAAGAAAGTTGTTCTTAAAGAAGAAGTGGGCTCGAGGTTTTCCAAGCCCAAACTCTTTTCCCAAACCCAAATCCATACCCGCTTGCGTCTTCAGCCGTCAGATCAGTTCTCAGGAGCATCCGACGGTCGCTCCCTTGCTGTGCATCGAAGTTTGATATCTCCGCCTTACACTACAGTACCTAACTCCATCAAGTACCGTTCGTTTCGTCGTATCTCTTCATCCGACGGTCGCTCATCGCCTGCCTCCGCATCGCCGTCAGATCCACCTACCATCTTCCCATCCATCG
>NW_020638281.1:1603-2000 GCF_003573695.1 Papaver somniferum
TAAGAACCCTAATTTTTCTGATTTGGGAATTTTTTGGGGAAATCAATTGTACATCTAATTGAAGCATGGGTTAGTCCAATTAGGGTTGTTATCATAGTTAGGTATGATTTTATTTGATTTATTTTGTATTTTCACCAAACCCTAATTGGACTGATGTAGTCCTGATTTTTGGGGATTTTGTTGTTGGGTATAAATAGGTGTAAGGGTTGTGAATTAGAGGGGGATGCTCTCTGGACTAGCCAGTAGAGAATTGAGACAATTTTTAGTTAATGAATTTCAATTTCAGTTGCTTATCAGTTAACAGTTGAAAGTTGCATATGTTTTTAGTTATCTCAAATGTTGCTAGTTGTGTCTGAATTATCACATATGATGAATGTTATTGCTTTATCCATGTTTA
>NW_020638282.1:0-226 GCF_003573695.1 Papaver somniferum
AGCTCTAAGTTAATTACATTTCGTAGCAGTAGTATCTACTTGCCAGGGGATTCATTAAAGCCAACTGAAAGTAACTTAATTCTTTATAAAGAATGTAACTAACAAAATTCCCTACAATAGTGAAGATTATTTTTGAATGTTTCCTAAAAACCCAAAAAACACTAAAGAGACCTGAAAGAGCTCTGAGAAACTCTAAAAAGCTCCGGAAGACTCCAAAAAGCTTAAA
>NW_020638282.1:426-798 GCF_003573695.1 Papaver somniferum
TTTTCCAATCCTCTTTAGATGATCCTTGTTTAGAAATAGAAGCAGTCACGGCCTGAAGATCAGTTTGCTTGGACTTACTCTTGGTCATAGATTCAGGCTTTGAAGAAGTATACAAATCAGCCACGGCCTGAATATGAGTTGCTGTTGTTTGCTTGGATACGGGCAAATCTGTACGATCAGCAAACTCCAAATCCTTGTTGTACACGGACTGTCTATCCACTTGAGTTTGCGTAGACACGGACATATTTTCAGACTTGTTCACTGACACGGAATTTCCAGATTTAGAACTAAACACGTTTCCTGCCATATTAGGATTTACGGATATTCCTTCCAAATCCACAACTGACGTGCCTTCCAAATTTTGCTTAGACA
>NW_020638283.1:0-579 GCF_003573695.1 Papaver somniferum
GGGTTTGTACTTCTCAGTGAACATTTTGAACTTAAAAAGACAAAGAGTCTGTTTTTTTCAAGCATTTAGTTTTTTTCCTAGTTATCGGATTTTAACGGATAAAAATCCGATATCCGATAGCTTAATCTTAACCTTATCGAATTGGATTTTTTGATATCCGCCGGATGTTATCGGATATCGGATATCTGATAATCCTTAACCTTAACCTTATCGGAACTTCCAATATCCGTCGGATATCTATCCGTTGCCAGCCCTACTCAAGATACTAGAACTTGGAGTGTCAGCAAGCTCAACAATCATTTCGATAGTTCTCAAGTGCAGCAAATCAGAAATATCAGAATTCCCAGCTCTGGCAAAGACAAATTGAGATGGTCCCTTACCAAATGTTGGAAATTCACAACCAATTCTTTATACAGAGAGATTATAAAGACTCGGGCTCCTCTTCAACAAAATACTATTCTTCAGGAATCTCAGTGGTTGAAACTTTGGCATATGGAAATACCTTATAAATTTCAACAATTCTTATGGAAGTGTTGTCAAGACATCTTACAAGTTAATAAAAGGGTCATCAAATATAGA
>NW_020638283.1:590-1000 GCF_003573695.1 Papaver somniferum
TTTCAACAATTCTTATGGAAGTTTTGTCAAGAAATCTTACAAGTTAATAAAAGGGTCATCAAATATAGAAAAGATGTCAGCAGCTTGTGCTCTTTCTGTGGTCAAGAAGAAGAAACAACAACTCATCTGCTAAGTGAATGCAGTTTTTCAGATGCTATCTGGTTTGGAATACCTTCAGCCGTGCATCAATCCAAGAAGAATCACAATACTGTCAAAGAGTGGATTATCTCCTGGTTTGCTGATGAAAACTCTCTATAAGCTACTGATAATCATCTGGCAAATCTTGCTGCTTGCACCATATGGCATATATGGAAAGCAAGATGTGAGAAAGTCTTTGAAAACAAAACTTATCATCCTAGAAGTATTGTGCATAAAATTCATGGATACATAAATAGCATAAGCCTAAATTG
>NW_020638284.1:0-555 GCF_003573695.1 Papaver somniferum
TTTTAACTGCGTCAAAATAAGTAACTGCCAGGAAGTGCATAGAAGGGGGGGAAGTATCATCAACACAAAAATTAGAGGGCAGACCACAAACCTGGATGAAGTTCTGAAGAGCCGACGGATAAGCAGAAACTTTGTCTGATGGGAATAAACTACCAAGAATCAACTTTTGTACCGAAACCGTCTGACTCTGGGAGGCAAGGTAGCAATAGTTGCGAGTGTCTGCCATAGTATAAATACCACCACCATCTTTAATGGGTAAAGTAGCCAAACGCTGCTGTAAAGGCCCAAAATCGGCCCCATCACCTGTGATCAAAAGTCTCAGATACTGAAATAAATGATCATCAAAAAGTTTCGTGGCTTGCTGAAGAGCTGCAGGGTTGGTGGTACACATAGCAAGGTACAATCTGGACATACCGGTACAATTGCAAAGCAGTAACATCTCACTCTGAGGGTCCTTGAGTTTCTTGATAGCGGACATAAGCTGAATAGTCTTGCGAACTCTACTCAAGGCCACGTCACTAATGAAGTTCAAATCCAGACTCACCAATCCCCCCC
>NW_020638284.1:656-1000 GCF_003573695.1 Papaver somniferum
CCCCCCCCCCCCCCCCCACCCACCCCAAAAAAGAAATATTTATATTGGTTGGCCTGCCAATATCTCGAGGGAAAACATCTTCTTAAAAACTTCTAGGATCCGCAATAGGCCAAAAACCCTCTGTTTTTTTAATGTTAAGATGTAAACCTCTACCAGGGCCCCCTGCTTCTATAATGTTGAGTGATTTGGACACCTAAAGAGTGTCACCAATAATAGTCCCATCATCGAGGTACCAGGCATGCAAATCAAGTTTGCACCGAGAAGCAATGGTTTTCACAAGCGGATGGAGTGTCAAAGCAAACAACAAAGGACCAAGTGGATCCCCTTGCTAACACCAAGAGCCG
>NW_020638285.1:0-486 GCF_003573695.1 Papaver somniferum
CATTTTTTAGATTTATTTGTTCTTCTTTACGTTTCTGGTTTTTTGTCTTTTTCTTTCAGATTCTTCAAGTTGGAGCGAAAGAAATTTTTGCCAAAGTTTTTGGTGGACATTTAAAGACTTGGAGTAAAAGGCAAAGCAAAAGGAGGAAAAGAAGAAGAATTTTATTTATTTTTTTGATAAAAAGAGAGAAAAAAAAAGAGACATTTTTATTTTTGTAATTTTTTTTAGACTTTCTTTTCTTTTGTATTTTTTTTATGGACTTTGGACATTAATTTTGGGACATTTTTATTTTTATTTTTATACCCTACGAAAGGGTAGTTTAAATACAAACTGGTTGCAGGGAAGGACGACGATAACGATATCATCTCGGCCCCTCGGGTTCGTACATGACATAGGAGTCGTGGCCCGAGTCGACTTCAACGGTTCATCCCCCGTCTGGTACGGGAGGTAAGTCCAATCGAAACACTCGCGAATCTCCTGTAAGCG
>NW_020638285.1:511-1000 GCF_003573695.1 Papaver somniferum
TCGCCCGTCTGGTACGGGAGGTAAAATTCTAAACACCCGCGAATCTCCTGCAAGCGGGTTACTGGACTCCTTAAGGTGAATATATGCTGAGGACTTGAATTTAGAATGTTTTTAAATTCCTAGTAAAGGGCAAGGACTGGACATACAAGATAAGGGTTCGGATTTCATCACCGTTCTCTTCTTGCCCGCCTTAGGAAAACGAAACCTAAAGCGAACCTAAGCCTAAAATTTGGACTAGAAAGAGACCTATAGGGTATAAAGCTTAACAGGACAATCATTCGAAAGATATTGGTTACTCTTTTAAGCACACATCGAAGATCTTGACGGTTCCTGCGAGTTGAATGCGTGACTGCGCCGCATTGGATCGGTGAGGTTTTGGGTATCAAAGCTCCACTGAGCTTCCCTCGCCTCGATTCAACTTACTTTAACTCGGATTGATTCCAGAGGGGTTTGCTCAAATTGTAACGAATTCCCTTTCGAAGGATTAGA
>NW_020638286.1:0-1217 GCF_003573695.1 Papaver somniferum
CCTATTCGGGAATTAAACTCAGCAGACCATAGTCATATATTGTGCAAGATTTGCAGTAGCAAACGTGACCTGATCCGCGTGAAACTTTTACTGTACTTCTATAAGAAGGTAAACTACGACATACTAAAGTTTCATCATATTCCAACGGTTGAATTTAAATATATCATTATAACAAAAGCACCGTATGAATTGGCTAAAACACGCCAATACGGAATGAAGTACGCCACTGTATTGAACTTTGGCATATAGAATAGAAGAGAAGTATGTGTCTAAATAAGATGACTTAATAAGTGATAGTGATTCTCAATGACACCCATGCAAAGTAGCAAGCCAATTAATGCATGATGACATAACAAATTATGAAGATAGCTGTAAAGGAATTCTGTTTCACCGAAACACAGTTTCAGATTGTCGAATCTTTTCAGTACTAATACTTACCTGATCCTCTTTAAATTTTTATGGTACACTTACAACTCAATATTCCACAACACACTCAAAAATCATAGCATTGCAACGGTTCATTAAAAAGATACATTACTCAGAACCCGACTACTTTCAATACGTGCATACAGAATTCAGTTCCGGATTTCTCACACTTTGGTGTACCTAAAGTGATCATAACTTCATGAAATTTTTACAGTAGGTAACCTTCATATATACAAACATCATTCTAAAATTTAAGCTTTGTCCGATAAGCGGAGAATGAGACAAATAGGAATAAGTCCCCTATTCGGGATTTAAACTCAGCAGAACATAGTCATATATTGTGCAAGATTTGCAGTAGCAAACGTGACCTGATCCGCGTGAAACTTTTACTGTACTTCTATAAGAAGGTAAACTACGACATACTAAAGTTTCATCATATTCCAACGGTTGAATTTAAATATATCATTATAACAAAAGCACCGTATGAATTGGCTAAAACACGCCAATACGGAATGAAGTACGCCACTGTATTGAACTTTGGCATATAGAATAGAAGAGAAGTATGTGTCTAAATAAGATGACTTAATAAGTGATAGTGATTCTCAATGACACCCATGCAAAGTAGCAAGCCAATTAATGCATGATGACATAACAAATTATGAAGATAGCTGTAAAGGAATTCTGTTTCACCGAAACACAGTTTCAGATTGTCGAATCTTTTCAGTACTAATACTTACCTGATCCTCTTTAAATTTTTATGGTACACTTACAACTCAATATTCCACAACACA
>NW_020638287.1:0-266 GCF_003573695.1 Papaver somniferum
TGTGATTATCTCGCTCAATTATTTGGCACAATTATAAGCAACTTGAAGAGACTATACTATCGCATGAGCACAAAACATGAGACAGAGGCAAGATAAGAATGAAGAAACAATT
Source organism: Papaver somniferum (assembly GCF_003573695.1). Classification (NCBI taxonomy): domain Eukaryota; kingdom Viridiplantae; phylum Streptophyta; class Magnoliopsida; order Ranunculales; family Papaveraceae; genus Papaver; species Papaver somniferum. The sequence continues at coordinate 113 of NW_020638287.1, forward strand.
CGCACATTCAACATTTTCTCAAGGATTCTACCCTCATAGATAAAGAACAGAGGCAACTATGGATTACCAAGAAAACATTTTATGTTCTTTATCTTCTCGGCAAGAATCACCAAAAATGGAGTAATAATTTCGCATGAATAGAGGCAATACTTAT
>NW_020638287.1:277-526 GCF_003573695.1 Papaver somniferum
AGAATCACCAAAAATGGAGCAATAATTTCGCATGAATAGAGTCAATACTTATTATTCTCATTCAAGGACGGATACTTCTTATGTTTCGAGGATTGAATACTTCTTATACTTCATCAAGGATACTTTATGCTTCTTATACTTCTTCAAGGATACTTCATACTTCGCATACTTCAAAAGATGATACTTCTTATTTACTTCGCAACATTCCGGAACTTCACAAAAGAATAGAGGAAAGTACGTACTTTTCAA
>NW_020638287.1:726-1000 GCF_003573695.1 Papaver somniferum
ATATTGGTAAGCTTGCGAAAATACCGCAAGCCAGATCCGAAATTAGGGGAAATGTTAGTTGTACATTAGCTGTCATCCATTATGTAAACACCTATATAAAGAGAAAGACAAGAGAGAGAAAGGGGATAGATAATCAGAAAGAGAGACACACTTTAGGAGAGGATACATTCTGTAGAGATAGAAAGTAGAATTGGTTGTATTATTATTATCTCCTTCTTCTTCCTCCTTCAAGAACCTAGATCTCCAAATACTCATTAATGGAGTCTCCATGTAA
>NW_020638288.1:0-436 GCF_003573695.1 Papaver somniferum
GTTGTGGAAGTTGTCTCCTAGATTCTTCAAGAACATCCGTAGCAGACGATTGGTTTGGTGTTTCATCTTCTTGAGGTAACATATACTCTGGAATCTCTTCTATCATAACCTCATCTCGAATCTCTATATCACGATCTAATACTATACTTTCTGTTTCTTCTCGTGAAGAACTTTCTTCAACAGATTATCTTACCATATCATCAGAGTTGACAATAACAGATACATCAATTTCTGATATATATTCATCATAGTTAAGAGTCCGAATTTCCTTATGGTACTCCCCTTGAAGTTCAGACTCACATGAAAAATACATAGTATCTTCATGAAATACAACATCCAAAGTAACAAACATTCTTTTGGTTGGAGGATGATAGCAACGGTATCCCTTTTTAGTTGTTGCATATCCCACAAATACACACTTCAGAGCTCTAGGAGC
>NW_020638288.1:447-1000 GCF_003573695.1 Papaver somniferum
AACGGTATCCCTTTTTAGTTGTTGCATATCCCACAAATACATACTTCAGAGCTTTAGGAGCCAACTTATCACGTTGGTTCTTGTGCATATGAACATAAGCTACACAACCAAACACATGAGGCGGCAGATTAGGAACAGTTGGAGCCACAACTGCTTTAGCAAGAGCTTGATGGGGTGTTTGAAACACAATGGTACTGGATGGCACTCGATTGATAAGATATGCTGCAGAAGTAAGTGCCTCTCCCCAATACATCAGTGGCATATGTGCTTCTATCAATGAAGCACGAACCACTTCCAGTAAGTGACGATTCTTTCTCTCTGCTACTCCATTTTGCTGAGGCGTATTAGAGCAAGTAGTTTGATGAATAATCCCGTGTCCCTCAAAATAATGTTGAAGGTCAGAATCCATATATTCACCACTATTATCACTACGAAGTACTTGAATCTGTTTGTTGTACTGAGTGTTAATCATCTTATGGAACTTTTGAAACAAGGCGGTAACTTCACTTTTGTTTTTCATGAGACACACCCACGTCATTCTCGTGCAATCATC
>NW_020638289.1:0-450 GCF_003573695.1 Papaver somniferum
GGGAATATAAGTCCTGTTTATCAATTGGTTTTTTGTTCACCTTGATTTTTATCAAAAGACAGAACAAAACTTTTAGGTTTATCTGTGGGAGACAAATTTATCTATCCTTATAGACTTTTCTGTGTGATACAAATTTGTTTACTAAAGTCTTCGACTTTGGGTCGTAGCAACTCTTGGTTGTGGGTAAGATCAGCTATGGGAATCAAGTGCGTAATATCCTGCCGGGATCAAATATGTAAGGAGCGCAACTGTACCTTGAATCAGTGTGAGATTGTTTAGGGTTCAACTACAGTCCAGACCGAAGTTAGTTTGTAGTAGGCTAGTGTCTGTAGCGGATTAATACAGTGTGGTGTTCAATCTGGACTAGGTCCCGGGGTTTTTCTGCATTTGCGGTTTCCTCGTTAACAAAATTTCTGGTGTCTGTGTTATTTCTATTCCGCATTATATTTT
>NW_020638289.1:461-1000 GCF_003573695.1 Papaver somniferum
GGGTTTTTCTGCATTTGCGGTTTCCTCGTTAACAAAATTTCTGGTGTCTGTGTTATTTCTATTCGGCATTATATTTTGTTATATAATAGAAATATCACAGGTTGTGTGTTGTATCGATCAATAGTGAAATCCAACCTTTGGTTGTTGATTGGATATTGATTGATCCTTGGATATTGGTCTTTGGTACCATCCAAGTTTATCTCTCTTGTATTTGATAAAGACTCGCAGATTTCCATTTGCTTGAGTAAAGATCAAATCGAGAGATTGAGATATTAACTCTTTGATATACTTTTATCTAGATTGAGTCTGACTGTCTAGTTGATTCTCTAGAAAGTATATTGGAGTTAGTCCATACAGATTGCTAATCGAAATATTGGGTGAGGTTGTTCTACCCCGCATTTTTATGTAGACTTTTATGTGTGGTACAGATTTGTTTATTAAATTCTTTGACTTTGGGTTGTAGCAACTCTTAGTTGTGGGTGAGATCAGCTAAGGGAATCAAGTGCGTAGTATCATGCTGGGATCAGAGAAGTAAGGAG
>NW_020638290.1:0-532 GCF_003573695.1 Papaver somniferum
TTGGAAACCAAAACCAACTCAATCCGGTTGCTAAGGTACGCATACCCGTACGCGTACCCAAGCTGGTTATTTTCTCAAATCGGTAGTTCATGAACTTAAACAATAAATTACAAGGAATGCAATCTTTGCAAACCATGGATATATTGTTCATGAATTGTTTAAAATGAATCAAACCAATTTTGTTTCAATTGTGTATATGTGTAAAGACCTAAGCAATTGAAAAACTCTTCAACTAGTTCCTTTGAAGTCATTTGAACTAGATATGAAGAAGATGAATACGGTTAATATGGAAGTGCTCTTATGGCTAACCATTGGTTAACTATTTCTGAACCGACTAAGTGTACACGTTTAGGTACGGTTACTCAAACCTAAATGAAATACATTTCATTTGTGTATGACAATCTAAGTTTCGATCTAACGGTTGAAAGATATTAGCTTGTATCTAATCAGGTTTTCATCTAACGGTGAATATTGAATGCTTTGTTACTAAGCTAACATTGATTGCAAACCCTGATTTGAAAACTATATAAAG
>NW_020638290.1:543-1000 GCF_003573695.1 Papaver somniferum
CTAACGGTGAATATTGAATGCTTTGTTACTAAGCTAACATTGATTGCAAACCCTGATTTGAAAACTATATAAAGGCGAACTCTAGAAACTGAAAAAACTAATTCCCACACCTCCTGCTAGTTGGTTTAGCTAGATTCGATTCTCCTTTAACCTTAGGTTTCTTCTCGAGACCCTGTAGGTTAACGACTTAAAGAATTCATTGGGATTGTGAATCCAGACGAAACTACTTCTTTTGTAGTTGAGCGATCTGATCTTGCCATTTTCTATCGTACGAGTTCAACTGAAAGAATTGACTTGAGGTTATATCTCCGATATGGCAAGATAAAAAGAAATCACAAACATCTTCGTCTCATCGTTTGTGATTTTACAATATCTTGTTTCGCTACCATATGATTAACATTATTGTGAGGTGATTGATAATTCTAGGTTGTTCTTCGGGAATATAAGTCTGGGTTAT
>NW_020638291.1:0-273 GCF_003573695.1 Papaver somniferum
TCCTTTGAGGTTATCCGGGAACTGGACATTGTACTGAAAACATGGATGTACTTGAAATAGTTTATATATAATTTTGTTTTATGCAATATCGATATGTAGTGTATCTACCCCTACATACTTTTTAAATTTTTGAATATGTGTTGTAGTAAATGTGCAGTGTAAGATAACAACTTACCCAAGCGGACGGATCCAGATGCAACACAAGCAAGTATTTCCTGTATACTTCGTGCATCGGTTGCTCATTCTGAAATTTGGTGTTAAGCTTGTATTGTG
>NW_020638291.1:473-697 GCF_003573695.1 Papaver somniferum
TTTGTAGTGTAATATTAACTACACACAATGAGATTTTTAGTACATATCATTCACCTGTGATGGAACCTCCAAAACATCTTGCGAGGGGACATCCAGAACATCTTGTGATGAAACATCCAAAAGATCTTGTGATGCAACCTCTAAATGACTTTTTGAACTGGTTGTAGGTATGTATTCTTGTTGCTTACCTGTAACTTCACCTGCATCTTTCGGTTTAATGGGTT
>NW_020638291.1:708-1000 GCF_003573695.1 Papaver somniferum
CTGCATCTTTCGGTTCAATGGGTTCTTGTTGCTCAGTTGTTTCTTGTGGAATTTGTAAAGGACGCAAATCTCTTCCAAACAGATTATCAAATTGTTCTCGTAAGTTAATACCAAAAAGACCATCGTTGTTATCTGGAAGGAGGTCTGCAAACTCTTCGACATAAACACCAATGCCAGAGTTTACCATTTCTATAAAATCTGGCATTGACAGCTTTTCAATGTGTCCCAAACTCGACATCATAGTAAACAAAGGTACATCCAGCAAATGAAACTCTTCCGCCGCCAATCCGGC
>NW_020638292.1:0-614 GCF_003573695.1 Papaver somniferum
TACACTTGCTGCTTGCATCTGTTAAGTTAAGTTATTTTCTTATCGTCCATAGCTAAACTTGTGTTGATAGATCCGCTAAGATCAAGTATTGGTTAAGTCAAAAGAAAATGTTGCATACTGTCTTAAAATTTGTTTTTAGGACATGTTTTCAAATGTTTGAAGGACTTTATTTCTTGGGTATTTGTTGTACTCGAACGGATTCCGTTCTGGCCCGAGTCAGCAGTTTATTTGAAACCCTAAATTGTTGTCCCCAGGGATAAAATATCCAACCTCTCATGGTTACAAGTCACGTACGTGTACCTCTGGTGGTTTTTGGATTTTCAAAGAATGTCTTCCTCCTCTTCTTGCTATGGTGGTTTCAGAAAAGGATTTCTTGACAAAAGTGTTGAGGTTGATTCCAGGAGGAAGAGAACACTTGTAGATGAAGATCATCCCAATGCTTCATGCTTCTTTGCTTATTCTCATGAAGATGTTGAGAAGGATGATATGATCTCTGCTGAAGTCGTTCATGACTTTCTTAAGTACTTTGGGGAAGCAAAACAACAACTTGTTGATACTTTAAAAGGTCTTGATAGGGTGAAAATTGAGTTGGAAAAGTTTGTGTCTGACCTTGG
>NW_020638292.1:625-1000 GCF_003573695.1 Papaver somniferum
AAAAGGTCTTGATAAGGTGAAAACTGAGTTGGAAAAGTTTGTGTCTGACCTTGGTCTCATAAAATCTCAAATCAATGATCTTCGTAAAGAGAATCATCTCTCTGATGAAGCAGAGAAGGATGGCGTTCACAAGCCCGAAGACTCCATGTCTTGTGAGGATCCTGTATTGCCCATATCCCTATTCGCTGCCAGGAAAACGATGGAGTCTGATTCTCTCTAGCTTGTCTTTTGTTGCCCAGTATGTCTTCTTTTTGGATTAGTTGGAAGAATAACTAGAGCTTGAATAGCAAAGATTGTGACTACATAGAGTTATTTTTGTTTTCATCTTCTTATGTTATTTTTTAGGTTTATTGGTTTTTAAATTCTAAAAATATT
>NW_020638293.1:0-619 GCF_003573695.1 Papaver somniferum
TTTAAATCGAGTTTGCCGGTGTGAGAGATCATTAATCTTATATACAGAAACGATGGTCTCAAGCGTGTTTGGATCATCAAAGAGCTTCTTCTCTTTTTTCTCACGGCGTTCTGCAGGTGTGAGCTTACGTGCAATGTTCCTATCAACATGGGCTTGTTCACGCTCAGCAGCTGCACTCCTAATTTCCATTTCAAGCCTCGTAGGATCTTGTGTGACTTCAGATCCAAGAACTTTCATAAGATTACTCATTTTGACCTTCGACTTTGGGGGTTCCAACAGACCCTGCCTGATCATCTCCTGTCTATCTTTCTCCTTCGCGAGACGCCGTTGGGTACGCAGTTTCTTCTGCTCTTTCTTCGTTAACTTTAAAGGTTGGGGAGGTGGTGGGGCAGGTTCAGCTGGGGGCTCAATTGGCAAAGGGTGCTCAACATATATTGTGATTTTATCCATTTTTAGTTCGTCTTCAGTAATGCTGTCACCGCTGATGTCACCATAGTTCCCAGAAGGCAAAAGCACAACATCCCTGATACATGCAAGATTTATATTATAAGAACATCAGTAAAAAATGTCATTGAGTATACTTTAAAAACAAAAGTAAAGAAGAATAACAGCAACATTG
>NW_020638293.1:630-1000 GCF_003573695.1 Papaver somniferum
GAACATCAGTAAAAAATGTCATTGAGTATACTTTTAAAACAAAAGTAAAGAAGAATAACAGCAACAGTAGCAACTTACCACCACTCGACCTTGGGGATTGGGTCCTTTGGTTTTTCTTTGATGATCACTCTCTCGGATACTTCTATCAGATTCGGGTTGATATCAGGCTCGGCCTTCGCTTTTGCCAGCTGTGCTTGTTTTGTCTTCAACTCTTTTGCCTGTGCTTCTCCGAATTGGTTCTAGATATAGATGATGACTCATAATAAGGAGAACCGTCAAACAAATAATCCGCTAATAAGAAAACAGATAAAAGGGTTTCTTGTCTAACGTACTAACCTTGAACTTAATTATCTCTGCCTGCTTTGACCAC
>NW_020638294.1:0-302 GCF_003573695.1 Papaver somniferum
AATCCGATTTAAATGCAAATAATTCTCCCTTAATGATTTTTATTTTCACGGGAATATTTTCTTTCCCTGTTCACCTTTCACGCGTCTTCTGTTAGCTACTTTCCTGTTCTCTTCTCACACGTTTGTTCTGAGCTGGATTTCCTTGTTTATCCTGGCTTGATTGGTCGAATCTTGTTGAATAAAGAAGAAAATATTCTCCCATGCAGTTACGTATCATCCAATATCCCGTGATAATCTCTCTTCCCTGTTTAACCAAGACTCGATGTTCTAGCCCAACTGGATCGAATCCATTAACCATACAA
>NW_020638294.1:502-770 GCF_003573695.1 Papaver somniferum
TTCTATCTTTCGAAAGGGAATTCGTTGCAATTTGAGCAAACCCCTCTGGAATCAATCTGAGTCAAAGTAAGTTGAATTGAGGCGAGGGAAGCTCAGTGGAGCTTTGATACCCAAGGCCTCACCGCTATCACAATGCGGCGCAGTCACGCATTCAACTCACAGAAACCATTATGAACTTTGAAGTGTGCTTAAAGAGAAACCATTATTTTTCGAACGAGTTTCCTATTAAGCTCGTTACCCTATCGGTCTCGTTCTATTCCAAATTTTA
>NW_020638295.1:0-442 GCF_003573695.1 Papaver somniferum
GATCAAGTCTTTGAATCTTGTTATGTCCACCACGATTGTAGAAATTTCTTTCTCTTTCATACTCCTCTTGATCTCGGCTTCCCATAACCACCAGTTTCTGTTGATTGTTACCCATCACCTTCTCTTGTTGTACTTGAAAAGTATTCGCTATTGTGTTTATTATCTTGGGTAATAAGCTTGCATTCGCTGTTTGTGAGCTGGTGTTCACAATTGGATATGATTCCATTTCATTTTGCCTTTTCCTCTAGAGCAATGTATTCTTCTTGAAGTTCTCGCAATTCAGTCATTGTGATCGTATTCTTGACTCTGAAAATTTGGACATACAATAGGTTTGTTGCAAATATAGCATTGATAAATGATAATATAAGATATCTCTCATCTACACGGCCATCCATTTCGCTACACATAGTTCTCCATCTTTTAGTCAGGTGTTTCAAACTTT
>NW_020638295.1:453-1000 GCF_003573695.1 Papaver somniferum
ATCTACACGGCCATCCATTTCGCTACACATAGTTCTCCATATTTTATTCAGGTGTTTCAAACTTTCGCCAATCCTATGTTTTAATCCAAACACGTCTTCTATACCAAGTCGCGAAGAATTATTACTTATATATGCCCCTAGGAATGTGGTCTTCAAATGATTGAAGGATGTTATTGTATTCTTTGGTAGACCTTCAAACCATTTTAACGCCTCCTCTATTAAGCTGGATGCGAAATACTTGCATAATACAACATCATGATTTTCCCATTGCAACATGCACCTCACGTATGATTTAATGTGTTGAATTGCACAAGTTGTTCCATCAAAAATGCTGGTTAATGCGGGTAAATTGCATTTCGGTGGTATTCCTCCTAATTGTACTTCCCTTGTAAATGGAGTTTTCGCAGCTTCTTCTATAGCTTCATCCAATTGTCTTCTGCCTACTTCTCCTCTATTATTTAGCATTCCTCTCATTTCTTCTAACTCTTTCAAGATTTGTTTATTTACACCTGAATTTCGATCCATTGGTCTTTTTAATTTCGCCTCT
>NW_020638296.1:0-336 GCF_003573695.1 Papaver somniferum
TTTAGCACAGCAGGATACTTCCCAAAACTTAAGCAATAGTTTGAAGTTCCTCTCAGGTACCGTAGAACTCTATAGAGAGCATTCCAGTGATCCTTCCCAGGGTTGCAAGTGTACCTGCTTAATCTACTCACAGTATAGGAAATATCAGGTCTTGTACAGTTCATTAAATACATAAGACTGCCAATAACACGAGAATACTCAAGTTGATAAATACACTCACCCTTGTTCTTTTTCAATTTGCAATTGGGATCATAAGGAGTAGTTGCAGGTTTAGCATTTTCATGATTAAATCTCTTAAGCACAGTTTCAACATAATGAGATTGACTAAGACTATAT
>NW_020638296.1:536-894 GCF_003573695.1 Papaver somniferum
CAATTACCATGAACCTATAAGCACTAGTGTGCTCAGGATATCCTAGGAAAACACAATCTACAGTTTTAGGTCCTAGTTTGGTTTTCTTGGAACGAGGAGTGGCCACCTTGGCCAAACACCCACACACTTTAAAGTATGTATAGGACGGTTGTCTTCCTTTCCATAACTCATATGGAGTTTTGTCGGATTTCTTAAATGGAACTCGGTTCAAGATATAGCAAGCAGAGAGAATTGCTTCCCCCCACAGGTTCGAAGGTAGCCCTGAACTAGCTAACATAGCGTTCACCATATCTATGAGTGTTCGGTTTTTCCTTTCAGCTACTCCATTCGACTCAGGTGAATAAGGTGCAGTAGTTTC
>NW_020638297.1:0-347 GCF_003573695.1 Papaver somniferum
GTGGGTATTTGAACCCGAGTATCCGGGAAAAAGCAGAATATTTGATGGAAGAACGGGAGATCCTTTTGAACAACCCGTTATAATAGGAAAATCCTATATCCTAAAATTAATTCATCAATTTGATGATAAAATTCATGGACGTTCTAGCGGGCATTATGCACTTGTTACACAACAACCTCTTAGGGGAAGGGCTAAGCAAGGGGGCCAACGGGTAGGAGAAATGGAAGTTTGGGCTTTAGAGGGGTTTGGCGTTGCTCACATTTTACAAGAGATGCTTACTTATAAATCTGATCATATTAGAGCTCGTCAGGAAGTACTTGGTACTACGATCATTGGAGGAACAATAT
>NW_020638298.1:0-645 GCF_003573695.1 Papaver somniferum
GTTGTAGTCATCTTATCCCACAGGCGATTGCTGTACTTTGCAAAACAATACTGTGGCGGTCTATGAGACCCAATCTAGAGCTTTAGCCTATCCAATGTGTTTAACTCCCTCTTGTCAGGTCTAATTCGTAATGAAAATCACCTGCCAGTACACAATCCAACTACGATAAATCAAGCACTGTTCTAAAATTTTAAAACTCGAACAACACGATTTAGAGTGTACTATACCTTTTGCATATTTATATTCTTCTTTGCCAGTCTCAACCTCTTTCTTAATTAACTCCGCCTACTTTAACCGCAGCATTCCGAATACCAAACCTCTGCGACCAACTTAGGAAACAACTTGGCAAATTTAAATAGCAAAGAAGCACGCCCAATGTGATTGTTGTTTCCAAAACATGTACTTCTTCCGTTACTTTTTAATAGGCCAGTTTCTATAAATAAATATTTCAAAAAAACTGGTCAGTTTCCTAATTGTGAAAGTCAAATGTTACTTTAATTTTCTGGGACCACTTTTCTTTTAACTTCTTTTGATGACAAGTGTTATGTGGACCATTTCACTTATTTCTTTGGCTGACAAGTGTCATGGGGACCATTTCACTTCACTTCTTTTATTGACAAGTGTCTAGAGGACCACTTTCAATAA
>NW_020638298.1:656-1000 GCF_003573695.1 Papaver somniferum
TCATGGGGACCATTTCACTTCACTTCTTTTATTGACAAGTGTCTAGAGGACCACTTTCAATAATTAGTCCTCTAAATTTCCTTAATTTTCTCAAAAAAAGAAACTGACTTATTAAAAAGTAACGGAGGGAGTAAAACATATTACTAACATTTTAAATCTATACACATATAAGATGTTTTCTTGTACGTATATGTCTGATGCCGGAAATGTTCAGGGGGAAAACATTCAGTATGTTCACTTGAAATAACACATTGTACCCGCCCTCCTAAAATTCAACATTCAAAACTGCTTCATGTCACATTATGATACTCATTTCCTAGTTGAATTTCTAGCATGTAATAGAC
>NW_020638299.1:0-458 GCF_003573695.1 Papaver somniferum
GTACCAGCATCTTCAAACACATCCCTAGACATCCATAAGCACAAGAAAGCAGCAATAGACAACATACCGTCGGGTTCATCAAGAGGGACGTCTCGTGGCCACCAATGTGTCAACCAATAAGCGTAACAACCTTTACCAGAAACCTTGTTGATTCTCTCCATCTCAGCTGTTAAAGTTTTGGAAACTGCTTTCTCTTCCGCTGTCCAAAGTTCTTCAGGAAAGTTACCTGTAATTGGAAGATGCAATAAAGCAACTACATCTTCCAAGGTAATAGTGAACTCTCCCCAGCTGCATATAAACGTGTGAGTTGGGATGCACCAGCGAGCAAGAAGAGCTACAATACCTCGTGCGTCATGAAAGATATACAAATCTCCAAATGTTTGAACGTCCCTGGTAATTTGTGCTCTATCCATCATAGCTCTAACACGAGGAAATCCTAGCATGTGTCTAGACCATCC
>NW_020638299.1:470-1000 GCF_003573695.1 Papaver somniferum
CCCTGGTAATTTGTGCTCTATCCAGCATAGCTCTAACACGAGGAAATCCTAGCATGTGTCTAGACCATCCCGAGAACTTCTCTAAGGGGCGTCGAGAAAGCTTGAATTCAATCATTGAAGCCTGGAATAGTCCTCGTTCAAGACAGAACCGAATAGCAGCACGAGGAGTCACCAATTTCTTTTGAGTGACCAACCTGGGATTGATCAGAAGGCGATATATCGGGGACTTGAGACGATTTTCGGGCTCCGGAACTTCAAAGAATGTGTCATCTATGTTTGGGACATTCTTGACTCTAGGTGTTTCGTCTTCCTCACCAACGAAAGTCTCATCCGTGCATGTTTCCTCTATGGATATATCATCATCTGCACACCTTTCATCTATGGAAGCATCATTGGCTGGAGAATCAGACATCCTCGCAAAGTTGCTGTGAAATCCACACAATATTTCAGTCATCCGCGAATTCAATAAGATGACGGAATCATGCAAATTAAAACGGCGGTGTCTACAAATGGTAAATATTGAACTCTTA
>NW_020638300.1:0-506 GCF_003573695.1 Papaver somniferum
GTTAATACCTCAAAATCGTTCGTCTCTTCGAAAACTGCAAAAACGAACAAAACTTTATTTAATTTCCGAAAATGATTTTTCATAAAATCACGGACACAATTTTCATAATGTGAACATTCACACAACTGACTTATGAAGTTTATAACAATAAAATATTTCATTATAAATATATTGTCTATCTTCGAAGGTTCCTCAAAACACACGCTTTGATTTTTCGAAAAAAACCGCAATTAGTGCAACTTGCATACATAAACTCTCAAGGATTTTATTTAATGAAAACAAACTCATGAAAATAAAATGTATCATCATATTTTGCACAATATATGTCATGGCTGCATATATATGAAAAAAAAACTATTTTTCCTTCGTATCGTCGTTATTTGTCTTTAAAACGAAGGTTTATTTCAAAACACTATGAAAGCTCACAATTTATACATATGATAAAGTTTTGTATTTACATGAAATCTCATAAGCAAAATTTTATCACTGGACACAAGTTCATCATA
>NW_020638300.1:576-1000 GCF_003573695.1 Papaver somniferum
AAAAAAAAAATCTCTCCTAAATCAGGGATTATAGTTAGTTTTCAAAACTAACGATCGAACGAACATACGTTTTCAAAAACGAGGGTTTTCATAAAACTCGTACCAATATATACACACATGTATATGGTTTCATCATGATCAAAACATGAACAACTCATGAAGGTCACAACATCAGCAAACATCAAAAAAAAAAAAAAAACGCACGCACCTGGTCGGCATGAAGTTGGCCGGCGGCGACGGCGATCAGGTGGCGGCGGAACTTCAAGCTGCTGGCGTGAAGGAGGAGAGGTGATGGAGAGATGGACGTGGAGAAATTAAAAAAAAAAGGATTAATTCCTTTTATACAATTTTTTATTTCCAAAACCTAATTTTCCAAGGATTTCCTTATTGGGCCCGGCCCGCAAATCCTAAACGACCAAGGTTC
>NW_020638301.1:0-443 GCF_003573695.1 Papaver somniferum
TGTGGATGAGAAATGAATCTAAACCCTAAACAAATGCACTGCACGGTAGTGCTTTTGATTCGAGAAATCAATTTGTACAATTCAGGCCTAAACCAAGAAATGACCGTTCCAGACTTGCTTCGGTCACAAAGTGAAGGAGATGGGGTTGATCTTAGGGAGGGAAGCGAAGAAGGTGTTGAGATTGTGAAGGTGTTGGTTATGTATGACTTGTATCAGAAAGCTGAACTGGCTTGCAGAATGTAAGCTATCAGTTCTGGTGTTGGAATACGTTGTATCCACACTTGATTTCTGTTTCATCTTGTCTTGTTCGAAAATAGGGAGGAGAACCTATTTATACAAGTCATTGCACCTAACCACGTTTCTCATGGGAAGTGGAGTGATGGAGTAGTGGAGTCATGGTAATTGCCACACGATCAGGTAAAACCCACTTCTCCCATCATCAC
>NW_020638301.1:454-1000 GCF_003573695.1 Papaver somniferum
GGAAGTGGAGTGATGGAGTAGTGGAGTCGTGGTAATTGTCACACGATCAGGTAAAACCCACTTCTCCCATCATCACTAACCGTCCATGACTTCCTGACACGTTCTTATGATGGCGCGTTGTGCGCTGCACGCTGTAAACCGCCAGACCAATACCCCAGTAAGTATCCCCCAGTTAATGACATGATTAATGTCTCGATTGTGTGGATCGTGGGACCCACAAAAGGTAGCATGTGATGCTAGATTAAATAACTAAGTTATTTAGGAAGTCGATATTTATGAAATATCGTGTGTATTCTATGCATGTAGTGCATCGAATATATTCAGCACGTATCAAGCATCGCTATTTTAAGGCTTAACGGAGTAAGTCACAATTAAGCGTTTTAAAATAACATCACGTCCGACCATTTTCGAGTGATCGTTTGGAGGCTGTACAGGTGTAGATGGTGGATTTTCGACAAGGGCTAAAATCGTAAACTCATAATTATACGAAGCTCTGATCCAGCAATCAGACGTGAGTATCGAGACACGGGTCTCTCATCGAATTCT
>NW_020638302.1:0-482 GCF_003573695.1 Papaver somniferum
AGGAAGTACCCTGATGCGAAATTTCAATTGTTGTACACGAGTTTGCACTCAAGCATACTAAAATTCATATAAAGTGACAGAGCTCTACTCAGATAGTTTCTGGACATCATAATCGGAGTCAACCAATCACATGGAAAGGTTAATAAGAAGGATAAAGAAAAAGATGGTTAAAAGTGAACGGTGTTTCCCATATCTGTCTGAAGGCCTCTGCCAAGATGAACATATCCTAATGGACTGAGATACCGGTCTGACTAATATCAACACAACTGGCATATATAAGGGGACCAGTGGTCGATAAACCTAACTCTAGGTCAACACAACTGGCATATACAAGAGCACCAGTGGTCGACTTTATTGAATTTATTCCGGTTGGTCTGATGGTCTAGGCTTAATTTTTTTTTTTTTTGGTATCTCAATCACCCTATTTCACCCTAGCAAAGGTAACAACTTGAATCGTGTGCCCCACCAAATCACTTAAAAAA
>NW_020638302.1:496-1000 GCF_003573695.1 Papaver somniferum
TTTTTTTTTGGTATCTCAATCACCCTATTTCACCCTAGCAAAGATAACAACTTGAATCGTGTGCCCCACCAAATCACTTAAAAAATAAAAACAGAAGGATTAGGATTCAACGAGATATGGCGAAACTACCATGTTTTTTTTTAATTCTAACACCTGAGCTCTATGCTTTTATGAAAAGACTCTTAATATGTTTCCATCTAATCAGATTGGTTCCTCAACTCCTACAACCAAAATGATTTCATCCACTTAGACTGGTTAGTGCCATCCTTAATAAACATAAATTTCTAGGCTCTGGAGTTTTTTTTTTTTTTTTTACTGCAACTAAAAAGTTTCTCCCATACCCCCAAACTTAAATTTAACATTGTCCTCAATGTTCTAAAGATAAAATTAAAAACATGAACAAGGAGAAACTGTTACCACTTGAAGCAAAAGAGTTAAGCAAAGCTATTACCGTGTTGCATGAGCATGGGTTACCTCCCAAGAAGTGCTAAGTTTAAAGTCTTC
>NW_020638303.1:0-475 GCF_003573695.1 Papaver somniferum
TTTTCTTTGGCAACGGTTGTTCTGCAACAAGAAAATATGGGAAAATAAATTACTCAAGAACACCTTGGGTAAGCCCAGACAATACAAAAAAGAATATTAGTTGGATATATAGGATGTTTTTACTTCCAATTCCGGGCCAGCAGAGGGCAGCAGGAGCAGAACTTGAGATTCTAGAGCTGAAGAGAAGCTGAGCGGTCTTGATGCCCCATATGCGCACATAACCATCCTCACCACCTATCCAATTTTAAAAAGAAACACATACCAGCAACAATTAAATACATAACAATCTGCTTCAACGAGGGATACCACACGACTAAACTGGGTTTGACTTCTTTCAAAAACTATCCCTTCCTACTGTACTATATCTCAAGCATCCTGGTCAGTGTCATATTCTGGATGATATGGATCTTAATTTTTTCCATCTCAAGAGGGATAAATTAACAATTCCCAAGAAAAGAACCAATTCCTAAAACGG
>NW_020638303.1:486-1000 GCF_003573695.1 Papaver somniferum
AGATCTTAATTTTTTCCATCCCAAGAGGGATAAATTAACAATTCCCAAGAAAAGAACCAATTCCTAAAACGGAATGAAATAGCCAGTGTGGCATTTGGGCTGGGAAAACACTATCAATTTGAAAACTTCAAGAATAAAAAGACTCCATCGAAGTGTGTGCACCTGACATGACAACACTCTCAGAAGGATCAACTCCAAGCTGTATATGTGTATGGGAATTCACTTGCCCTTCATAAGACTGGACAGCTCCTCTCTGGGTCAAGCGATGATCATAGAGCTTAATCTGTACAAACAACAGAACTTTAAGGCAAAATGCATTAAACCGCTTCCTAAGTTTCTTTATGCATCAGTATATATTTTATTCAATTTCGATTGGGACGGATTATATTCAATAGCAAACCCTTCAGAATTATTTAATGTGCAAGGAAGAAACATAGACCAGCAGAATGACACATTGACAGCTGCAAAACAGGTTAAAACAAAACTTACTGATCCATCCAAGGTGCTTGCCAGG
>NW_020638304.1:0-441 GCF_003573695.1 Papaver somniferum
ATTGTTGGTAAAGCAGTTAAAGACATGGATAGGGTTTACGGGTTGTCTGCAAGCCGGGCATGTTCAGGATTTCTTACTTGTTATTCCAATTATGGGGAACATGCAGTTCATTGTAAGGTAGACCCTGGTTTTAAACATAGACATGATCATGTGAGGGACATTTTATATGATATACTATGGAGAGCCGGTATTTCTGCAAAGAAAAAAGCGGCTGTCAATTTTTTGACTGATCCACTCGAAGGGAAATTGATGCTCAGACCAGCAGATGTTTTAATTTTTGGGTGGGCTAACTGAAAACATGCATGTGTTAATCTTACTGGGGTTTCTCCATTAGTAGGAATTGGACATGGTACGTTTATAGTCGGGCAAGCGGCGTTGATGGCTGCCTCAGGTAAGATAGCGAAACATGAGAAAGCGTGTCTTGATAATGGGCATACCTTT
>NW_020638304.1:505-1000 GCF_003573695.1 Papaver somniferum
CTTTCATTCCTTTTGCTTTTGATACTTTTGGTTTTTTAGATCCGGAGGCGGTTGGACTCCTCAGAAGAGTCCAGAAAGTCATGCACAGTAATGTCATGACTCCTGGTTCAAGGGAGTTTGTTTTCCATAGGTTAGGTAGCAATTCAAAAAGGGCTCGCGGCGCAGCTTGTTGCGCGTTTGCCTATTTCGTCTAGGGATGACCATTTTCCCCACCCAAACCCATCTCCGTGGGTACCCGCCCCGTTCGAGTAGGGTTTTACCCGCACAAATAGAGATGGGATCGGGTATGGGTAATACCCGAAAACTAAGCTACGAGGATGGGGTGGGGATGGGATTCAAGGTCCCCGCCCCATACCCGCCCCGTATCTTTCACAAGTTAGGGGTTTAGACTTTTATGCAACAATGTGTATAATTTTTATACTTCCACCACTTAGTCGAGCTTTCTTTCATTTATCATATTCTCGATCGTTCTTGTACATTCATCACTTTCGTTTT
>NW_020638305.1:0-482 GCF_003573695.1 Papaver somniferum
GAAGCAAAAGAGTGAAGGAAGGATATTACCGGGTTGCATGAGATTGGGTTACCTCCCAAGAAGTGCTAAGTTTATAGTCTTCAGCCAGACTAAGAAAGGTTTAATCACCTCGAATCATATAGCAATAGCCGAAATAATTGTGGGTTATCGAAACCAAATAGAGCTATCACAAGTAAAAGGAATCTGCAACAAGCCAAGAAAATGAACATGTAATGCATACCCTTATCTAGTTTCCTGATTAATATACCTATGTCCCATTGTAGTTCAGGTTCAGGTTCTATGAAAGGATCTTGATAGAATATTTTCATTAGATGCACTTCCTCATAGCTAAGATCCAACAGTTCAGGTTTAAAAGTCTGGAAAAACTCAATTAAAAATAATAACAACCTGAATAACTGGGGATCCTTAAAGTCAATCAGATTTGACTTACACAGCTGACCACAAAGAGAGTGGTGGTCTTCCTTAAACAGATGTGTCGACCC
>NW_020638305.1:493-1000 GCF_003573695.1 Papaver somniferum
TCTTAAAATCAATCAGATTTGACTTACACAGCTGACCACAAAGAGAGTGGTGGTCTTCCTTAAACAGATGTGTCAACCCTAATCTCCTAAAGTAATTAGGTTTAGTCTCAAAACTTAATAATTGACACATCTGAAATTTATATGTTCCCATAATTGGTAGAAAAGTTTTTGGTGGGAAAACAAAGTCAATCTTGGTATTATTGCCTGGGCTAACCTCATCAACCAGAGGATGGGTTTCTAACAGTTGAGACTCGTGTTGAATATTATTAAGTTTGGGAAAATGAGTACGAAGATAGTCTTGTAAGATAGTTGAGGCATTGATGTCAAGTCCCACGTGAGGGATTTTTGTAAGAGTTAAAGAACATGGAGAATGATAATCACCCCCAAACTTAGAGTTTTCGGCGTCTCTAGGTAGACTGGTCATAATCTCCCTAATTTCTAGGTCATCAGATTCCTGAAAGTGGGCGATTGATTTTTCTAAGTCAGGTTCATCCCCGCTAATCTCTA
>NW_020638306.1:0-538 GCF_003573695.1 Papaver somniferum
TAAAATTTTTAAGGAAAATATTATTCGAAATAGGAAAGTAATTTTTTTCTATGGCCTTTTCTCGAGTTGGTTAGAGATAGGAAACTAAATTTCGAAAATTTTGGGAAACAATTTTATCATAACTGTCTACGATATATTCTCTCATAAAATAAAGGAAACTAACCATATTGGTCACATATCAAAAAATTGGAAATAAAAAAAGAAAAACACCAAAAATCTTTTG
The DNA here is from genome assembly GCF_003573695.1 of Papaver somniferum. Taxonomy (NCBI): domain Eukaryota; kingdom Viridiplantae; phylum Streptophyta; class Magnoliopsida; order Ranunculales; family Papaveraceae; genus Papaver; species Papaver somniferum. The sequence goes on from NW_020638306.1 coordinate 224, forward strand.
TTTAGCATGCGATGAAAATGAATTTTACTGGGCGGGATGATTTCAAAAGGAAAATCAATTCCCGCCTGATGGTTTGGTTAAACTCCAAAAAGAAAAACAAAGATGAGTTTGATCTACTTTTTAAGTTTTTATTACTCGATTCATTCTCTCTTTGAAATCATAATTCTGCTACTATCTCTAATCTTTACAAGGAACCTACCTCTTCAGACTCGATCTTTGTTGTTGGTATTATTTCTACAACCGAATATTAAATTGATGTTAGATTTTTTATTCGATCTCATGGAATCAGATGTTAGATCTTATAGGTTTACTAGT
>NW_020638306.1:549-1597 GCF_003573695.1 Papaver somniferum
CGATCTTTGTTGTTGGTATTATTTCTACAACCGAATATTAAATTGATGTTAGATTTTTGATTCCATCTCATGGAATCAGATGTTAGATCTTATAGGTTTACTAGTTAAAGCATGATTAGGGTTTTTATTTTATTACTTCTTATATGTTTACTAGTTAAAGCATGATTAGGGTTTTTATTCTATTTTTACTATCTCTAATCTTTACAAGGAACCTACCTTTTCAGACTCGATCTTTGTTGTTGGTATTATTTATACAACCCATTATCGAATGAATATTAAACTGATGTTAGATTTTTTGTTCGATCTCATGGAATCAGATGTTAGATCTTATAGGTTTACTAGTTAAAGCATGACTAGGGTTTTTATTCGGCTGTATCAAAGAACAAGTTAATGACGATGAGAGGTGATTTTATTTTGTTGCAACAATATTGTTTTAGGCTTAAGTTACATGCATAAACTATTATAAGATTTAGGTAAGGATCTTTCTTTCATGTTACTTAGTTAGGCTTTACTAGTTAGTTAGGTTTTACAAAACTTAACGAGGCTAATTGTTTTCTCGGGTTTTTGTTATTGTTTGGGTTTGATTTAGATATAACTCTACTTTGATGGACGATGTTGTGTCAATCATATATATGTATAAGGCTTCTCAAGATTTAATCATTTGAGTCTCTGTTACTTGGCGAACCTGTAACGTCTGCATTTTAAGTTGCCACTTTTAATGATACCATGTTGCTAGTTGGCCAATTTGACTACCATCTTCAAGCTAAAAATGGATAAGCATTATGTGGTGCTTTAGTACTCTTGGCTTTTGTAACAAAAATTTATATAAGACCGTTTAACCGGTACCTTCCGCTTTGTGGATAACACAATATTCATGAGGATATTTTGTGTGTTGCAGTGATGTTTTAGCCTCAAGTTACATGCATCAATGAGTTCATGTTTGTTTTCTTTTCATATAATAGAAAATAGGTGTAACACATGTTGCCTATCCTGTTAGGTTTAGCTAATATTTTCCAAAATAAGCTCAAATTCCTAACTGAGATGCACG
>NW_020638306.1:1608-2000 GCF_003573695.1 Papaver somniferum
CTGTTAGGTTTAAATAATATTTTTCCAAAATAAGCTCAAATTCCTAACTGAGATACACGTACCTACACAGCTTTTGTCATGGCAGAAGATGATTACAACGTGCCCCCATAGGAGGACCAATGGGATGATGAGGTGGATTCTGATGGTGGCCATAGAATTGAATTCAGTAGTTACCTAGGCTATTTGGCCCGTGATATGGTTGGCATAAAACATTTATGTTGGAAGGAAGTCCCTGCAACAACAAAACAAAATATGTGGGAGGAAATTCTGGTATGCATATGCGGTTATCAATTCGTCGTTTTTGTTGTCGAACTGTGAGTCTGTGATGAACATAAATTAGTTGTTATTGCAGTTTCATTATGAGGTGCCCCATGAATATAAGCAAGCGGTCA
>NW_020638307.1:0-401 GCF_003573695.1 Papaver somniferum
CCTCTTCTTCACCAATGGAGGTCTCGTCCATGCATGCATCATCCCTGGAGATGTCATCATCAGTATGCGATTCGTCCCTTGAAGTATCGTTGGCTGGGGAATTGGTCATTTTGCTAAAAACAACTGCAAAGTCCACATTACATTCTACTTCATTATGCTGTCCAGACACGAATCAAGGAAATACGACAAAAATGGTAACTCTTAACTCTTACCTTTTGTACTTCCACTAACAATAGTGATAGTAACGGTAGAGTTAACACCTCAAAATCGTTCGTCTCTTCGAAAACTGCAAAAACGAACGAAACTTTATTAATTTTGAAACTGATTTTTCATAACATCACGGACACAATTTTCATAATGTGAACATTCACACAACTGACCTATGAAGTTTACAACAATAA
>NW_020638307.1:412-1000 GCF_003573695.1 Papaver somniferum
AAACTGATTTTTCATAAAATCACGGACACAATTTTCATAATGTGAACATTCACACAACTGACCTATGAAGTTTACAACAATAAAGTATTTCATCATAAATATATTGTCTATCTTCGAAGGTTCCTCAAAACCCACGTTTCTGATTTTTCAAAAAAAACAGTAATTAATGCAACATTGCTTACATAAATTCTCAAGGATTTTATCTTAATGAAAACAAATTCATGCAAATAAAATATACCATCATATTTTTCACAATATATGTCACGGCTGCATATAAAAAAAAAACTATTTTCCTTCGTATCGTCGCTATTTGTCTTTAAAGCGAAGGTTTATTTCAAAAATATTGTGAAAGCTCACATCTCATACATATGATAAAGTTTTGTATTTACATGAAAGCTCATAAGCAAAATTTTATCACTGGACACAAGTTCATCATATGAATTTTCCTTCGAGTCGTCGTAATTTGTCTTTAAAACGAAGGATTATTTCGATTTCGTGAAAATTTACTCCTTTTATGATAAAACAGTGGTACACATGAAAGCTCATACACTAAGTTTTATCACTGGACCTAAGTTCATATATTAAAAA
>NW_020638308.1:0-1294 GCF_003573695.1 Papaver somniferum
CAAGTTCTAACTAGAAACACGGGCTAACCCGTGAACCCGCAAGCTTTACCCGTTACGGGCGCGGGTTGAGAAAATGACCACCCGTGAAGAATATCAACCCGCAGGTTTTGGCCCGTGTTAACCCGAACCCGTATAACCCGTAACAAGCCAGCCCCGGCCCTCCCGTTTGCCAGCTCTAAACTGGATGCATCCTGATGTAAATTAAAAATAAGAAAAAGTATTTGAAAATGGGTAGGATGAAACTGTTTACATCCTGGCTATTTTTACATTTTTGTCCATTTAAACAATATTAAAATCTAAAAATCCTTTTCACCCAGGAATTGTTGATCTTGATCTTTTTAACCAATTTTGTGAAAAATTTATTTATTTATTTATGAAAAGAATGCCAAGAAATCATATGATAAAGTTGTTGAGTGATTGACATATAAAAAATAATATCAAAATGAATAATGTGTGAGCAATTATGATCATTCGGGTATTACTGTTACACCATTGTTTGCAGACGTTAGTTTTGTTCTCCTTCTCAATAGTTCAATAACTCACGAACAAAAAGAAGGACACCATTGTTAGACCTTGTTTCCAAAGAATATTCTTTTCAATGATTTAAAAGTTGCACCTTTATAAGCCTGAATTTTCACTTATCACACAAGTGAGAGGGAAATTTTAAATTGGAACCTCTACCGGGAAAAACAATCAAACTTTTGCTTTGTTCTATACTGGCTTGATCGCGGTATACCCAGATTAATTGGGGTATACCTAATGAGACAAAATCTGGGTCATTTTAAAGTAAAAGAAGACACCCATTAACTATATATTTTCTAAATGGCTAATATACCATTGTTTAATTAACACTAAAACAATTTGATTAGGTTAATTAATTATGTTTAGATTAGTTAATTGAGTAGATTAAGACTCATTAATTTAAGCTATGGAATTTTGTTTTGATTGAACTTATGTGGGAAGATTTTTGATGAAAAAACATTTGTTTTGAGAATATTTTTTGCAACGGAAATGAAAGCACACAACCCAAACGCTTCTGAAAAGTTGTTGTATGAAATCATACTCAAAATTAAAGAAGAAATGAACACGTTCAGTTCTGAAAGTATGAAAAGCCGGCAAGGTCGATGAATGAAGACCATGCCGACTATATTTGGCTGGCAAGGTCGATGAATGAAGACGACGCCGACTAACTTTGGCCGGCAGGGTATTCAAATGAAGAAAATACCGACTTCATTTTTTTGACACACAGGAGACGACTAATATTAGTCAGCAAGGTCTACAAAAAAAAAAAAAA
>NW_020638309.1:0-147 GCF_003573695.1 Papaver somniferum
GTTGAATGCGTGAATGCGCCTCCTTGTAATGCGGTGAGGCCTTGGGTATCAGAGCTCCACGCAGCTTCCCTCGCCTCTATTCAACTTACTTTGACTCGGATTGATTCCAGAGGGGTTTGCTTAAATTGTAACGAATTCCCTTTCGAA
>NW_020638309.1:157-425 GCF_003573695.1 Papaver somniferum
AGCTTCCCTCGCCTCTATTCAACTTACTTTGACTCGGATTGATTCCATAGGGGTTTGCTTAAATTGTAACGAATTCCCTTTCGAAGGATTAGAAGCTGGTCTAGAAACAATCTAAGTGGATCCATCATGCTTTTTGTTTGCTAGATAGTCGAGTCAGCCTTCTTTGTGCTTGTTTAGAATTCCCTTGCAGTTAGGATGTCAAACTGGTATAGCCAATACAATGATTATCCGACTGAGCAGCTTGGACATTATCCTTTTTATGACCATA
>NW_020638309.1:625-1000 GCF_003573695.1 Papaver somniferum
GTTCAAATCCAAATAATTTTAATAATTATTCACCTATTCAAAAGGACGAGGATTTGACTAAAGATACCCCCGTTTTAGACGATGTAGTATTTCCTTTTGATTACGATGCTAATAATGGTTTAGAGGAACGAGTTTCTTTTGAGAATATTGTTTCAGAGTCTAGCGATTTAGAAACATTAGTCTTAGACAAAGAAAATGAACTCGTAGAGATGAGTGAGGATGAACCAGACTTAGAAAAATCAATTGACCATTTTCAGGAATCTAATGACCTTGAAATTAGGGAAGTTGTGACTAGTCTTTCTAGAGACACTGAAAACTCTAAGTTTGGGGGTGATTATCATTATCCATGTGCTTTAACTCTTAGAAAGGTCCCTC
>NW_020638310.1:0-552 GCF_003573695.1 Papaver somniferum
CACCTTACGTGTGATACTAGTTGCATAGCTAGAGTCGATTCTCCTTTAACCTTTGGTTTCTTTTTCTAAAACCATGTTAACGACTTAAAGACTTCATTGGGATTGTGAATCCAAACCGATACTACTTTTCTTGTAGTTGTGTGATCTGATCTTGCATCTTCTATCGTTACGAGTACGATTGTAATAATTGGCTCGATATTTATATCTCCGATAGGCAAGATAGAAAAGTAATCACAAACACTTCGTCTCATCGTTTGTGATTCCACAATATCTTTTTTCGCTGCGTCTATTAGGATTATTGTGAGGTGATTGATAATACTAGGTTGTTCTTCGGGAATATAAGTCTGGTTTATCAATTGGTTCCTATTCACCTTGATTTATCAAAAGACGGAACAAAACTCATAGGTATATTCGTGGGAGACATATTTATCTATCACCGTAGACTTTTTTGTGTGATACAGATTTGTTTATTAAAGTCTTCGACTTTGGGTCGTAGCAACTCTTAGTTGTGGGTGAGATCAGCTAAGGGAATCAAGTACGTAGCATCCTGCT
>NW_020638310.1:563-1000 GCF_003573695.1 Papaver somniferum
TTTGGGTCGTAGCAACTCTTAGTTGTGGGTGAGATCAGCTAAGGGAATCAAGTACGTAGCATCCTGCTGGGATCAGAGGCGTAGGAGCATAACTGTACCTTGGATCAGTGTGAGATTGATTGGGGTTCAACTACACTCCAGACCGAAGTTAGTTTGGAGTAGGCTAGTGTGTGTAGCGGCTTAAGACAGTGTGTGTTCAATCTAGACTAGGTCCCGGGGGTTTTCTGCATTTGCGGTTTCCTCGTTAACAAAATTCTGGTGTCTGTGTTATTTCTTTTCCACGTTATATTTTGTTATATAATTGAAATATCACAGGTTGTGCGTTGTCCAATCAATTAGAATATCTGACCTTTTGGTTGTTGATTTAAATTGATTGACACTTGGATATTGGTCTTTGGTACCATCCAAGTTATCCCTCTAGTATTTGATAAAGACTC
>NW_020638311.1:0-406 GCF_003573695.1 Papaver somniferum
ATTATAAGTCTCTTTCATAAATAACTTCCGTGTTGACTTATTGAAACTCCCGAGAGACTTTTCTAGAGAACTAGAAGGATTGTTTTGCTTGTATGACCTGTGGGTATGTGGATAGTAATTGGGCTCACAATGGTATGGACCATAACCTTCAAAAGTTTCGCGTTCCTAATCATTATTCACTTTATGGTCATAAAAAGGATAATGTTCAAGCTGCTCAGTCGGATACTCATTGTATTGGCTATTATAATACCAGTTCGACATCGTAACTGCAAGGGAATTCTAAACAAACACAAAGAAGGCTGACTCGACCACAACAAGCCTATTTTATCTAGCAAACAAAAAGCATGATGGCTCCACTTAGATTGTTTCTAGACCAGATTCTAATCCTTCGAAAGGGAATTCGTTA
>NW_020638311.1:445-1000 GCF_003573695.1 Papaver somniferum
TTCTAATCCTTCGAATGGGAATTCGTTATAATTTGAGCAAACCCCTCTGGAATCAATCCGAGACAAAGTAAGTTGAATAGAGGTGAGGGAAGCTGCGTAGAGCTTTGATACCCAAGGCCTCACCGCATTCCAAGGCGGCGCAGTCACGCATTCAACTCACAGAAACCATCATGAACTTCGAAGTATGCTCAAAAGAGTAACCAATATTTTTCGAACGACTTTCCTATTAAGCTCGTTACCCTATAGGTCTCGTTCTATTCCAAATTTTAGGTTTAGGTTCGCGTTTGGTTTTGTTTTCCTAAGGCGGGCAAGAAGAGAACGGTGATGAAATCCGAACCCTTATCTTGTATGGCCAGTCCTTGCCCTTTACTAGGAAATTAAAGCAGCCGTTTTCAAGTCCTCAGCATATATGCAAACGAAGGAATACAGTAACTCGCTGACAGGGAATTCACGAGTGTTTCGACAAACTTACCTCCCATTCCAGACGGGGGATGAACCGCTGAAGTCGACTCGGGCCACAACTCCAATGTCGTGTACGAACCCGAGGAGCCGAGG
>NW_020638312.1:0-532 GCF_003573695.1 Papaver somniferum
GATAAATCTGAAGAACTAATTCACGTGCATTGCTAGACTCAATTCCCCTTGTCACATGAAGTATCAAACTAGTGTAAAGCACTTTACCCTGCTGTGGCATTTCATCAAACAACTTGATGGAATCAAGCTTGTCTCCATTTCTAACATATAGAAACACAACTGAATTCGTAAACATTGAATCCAATTGGTACCCATGTTGAAGTACAATCTCATAAACAAGTTTTCCATCATATTTCTCCATTGGAGTAATTAAACAAGAAGCAAGTATCTGAAGACAAAATTTAAACCTGCTACTAGTACAATAAGAAGACATCCCACTAACTATAAACCCTTTACCACGATCAAATATCAGTCGAGCATGACTAGTACCAGGTGAGAAAGCACAAATAGAAGTAATTAGAGTTAAGTGTATGAAGTAATATACCATGATAAACTTGATTGAGAAGGATAATATTTGATGCAAGTTATTATGCATACTAAACTTCCACCTTACAAACTGTCCAAGTACATCATCACAAATATGATTCAGTAT
>NW_020638312.1:543-1000 GCF_003573695.1 Papaver somniferum
TTGAGAAGGATAATATTTGATGCAAGTTATTATGCATACTAAACTTCCACCTTACAAACTGTCCAAGTACATCATCACAAATATGATTTAGTATGTTGAAGTCTTGTACCTCAGTGTCTGCCATTCCTTTACTTTGAGAATCCGCCAAAAAATAAGCTCCAGCAGTGGAGGGTTTACCTTCTTGGTAATCCAGAAACATCAAATTGGCTTTACCCCCATCAGGAAAAGAAGCAAATTTATGAGACGAAAAGTAATGGTAAATTGATGCCGATTGCTCACCACTGCGATTAGTAAAACTAGGGTTAACTCCAACATCATTAGATAACTGTAAAGCGATTCCCGAATTAAATATACAATCACCACCCTCAAACGAACTGCAACAAACATCACCCAATTCTCCCACTGAACTAGAATCATCTGAAGTTTCTTCCAAATTATCATCAATTTCTTCCTCCAC
>NW_020638313.1:0-505 GCF_003573695.1 Papaver somniferum
GATTTTCTTCCCTGTTTTATGATTTTCACGCGTTCTCAGCTGTGTTTCTTTCCTTTTATACCTTCTTCACGCTCCAGAATATTGATTAAGTCTTCCAATCACGAGCAGTACACGTTTAAACTCGTGTAAGTTTGTGTTTATCCTCCAACTCACTGTTTGGATTAAACCAAGTTATCCAGCCAAATTTGATCGAAACAAACACCCATACCAGCTTTTCTATGACATATCACATCTACCCATGAAGTTTCAGCGATTGAATCGCACAAAAACTCCTCCGAAATCCGATCGAAAAATCTGCCTGTGAGAAGAAATATTTTCCCGCCAAAATATTTTTTTGAATTTGTGAAGAAGGTCACCCCTTATCCAGTGGTCTCCCCTTATCTGTTGCTGGAGTCGGAATAACACATGTCCTTTGGGGTGCTTTAAGTAATTTTTCTGGGGTGTTTCCAGCATTTTTTCTGGGTTCCTCCGGCGCATTTCTGGGGTTTTTTTAGTCTCTATCCTG
>NW_020638313.1:516-1000 GCF_003573695.1 Papaver somniferum
GGGTGCCTTAAGTAATTTTTCTGGGGTGTTTCCAGCATTTTTTCTGGGTTCCTCCGGCGCATTTCTGGGGTGATTTTAGTCTCTATCCTGGGGTGTAAAACACCACTTTTCGAGCCAATTTCGCCGCAAGAGCTTATTTTTCCAAAAACATCTACAAAAACATAAAATAACACAATAAGTATTTAATCGAGTCTAACAATACAGAACACTGAGGACAAATTAGTCACAAAAAATGTGTCTATCAAATACCCCCAAACTTATTATTTGCTAGTCCTCGAGCAAAACTAATAAAAAATAAAATCGATTTAATCTCGGGAGGGTTTACCAGAGGTGTACCCACAAAACTATTACTTCTAATTGGTCACAAGTATCCAAATAGCTATGAGGACATACATATTCTCAACCTATCTCCAAGTAACTAGAATGCCAGAGAAATTAAAGGTGTCATCTCTAAAGCTGACTGAAGAAAAGGGGAGACACATCC
>NW_020638314.1:0-564 GCF_003573695.1 Papaver somniferum
TGATATTATATCTCCGATAGGGCAAGATAAAAAGAAATCACAAACATCTTCGTCTCATCGTTTGTGATTCCGCAGTATCTAGTTTTGCTACCATACGATTTAGATTATCGTGAGGTGATTGATAATTCTAAGCTATTATTCGGGAATATAAGTCCGGGTTATCGATTGGTTCCTGTTCACCTTGGTTTTATCAAAGGACGGAAGAAAACTCTTAGGTTTATCATAGACTTTTCTGTGTGATACATATTTATTTATTAAAGTCTTTGACTTTGGATCGTAGCAAGTCTTGGTTGTGGGTGAGATCAGCTAAGCGAATCAAGTGCGTAGCATCCTGCTGGGATCAGAGACGTAAGGAGCACAACTGTACCTTGAATCAGTGTGAGATTGATTAGGGTTCAACTACAGTCCAGACCGAAGTTAGTTTGTAGTAGGCTAGTGTCTGTAACGGCTTAATACAGTATGGTGTTCAATCTGGACTAGGTCCCGAGGTTTTTATGCATTTGTGGTTTTCTCGTTAACAAAATTTCTGGTGTCTGTGTTATTTCTATTCCGCATTATATTTTG
>NW_020638314.1:575-1000 GCF_003573695.1 Papaver somniferum
GGTTTCCTCGTTAACAAAATTTCTGGTGTCTGTGTTATTTCTATTCCGCATTATATTTTGTTATATAATTGAAATATCACAGGTTGTGCGTTAAGATCAATCAATTAGAATATCCAACCTTTGGTTATTGATTTAAATTGATTGACACTTGGATATTGGTCTTTGGTACCATCCAAGTTTATCTCTCTAGTATTTGATAAAGACTCACAGATTTCTATTTTCTTGAGTAAAGATCAAATCGAGAGATTGATATATTAACTCTTTGATATACTTTTATCTAGATTGAGTCTGACTGTCTAGTTGATTCTATAGAAAGTATATTGGAGTTAGTCCATACAGATTGCTAATCTATATATTGGGCGAGTTTGTTAGACCGCCACTTTTTCAATTGGCATCAGAGAAGGCAAACACGTTTAAGACCTCAA
>NW_020638315.1:0-1000 GCF_003573695.1 Papaver somniferum
CAGCTCATTTTGAGGTTTACACTCTTAATTTTATTGATTAATTTCTGAATGTTCTTACAAGAAAGATAAAGAAGTCAAGAATGATCTCTGCTCTGAACTTTCTCTCTCCTATTTACTTGTTTCTTACTCAAAAAAGATCTCTCCTCCCTTTACAACTCGAATGACTATTTATAAGGAAATACATAGTGGATGACAGATAATCTGTCCTTTATTTTCGGATATGGTTTGCGACATTCTCGGAACCTTACAAATGTTAATTTCGCAAGCTCTCTAATTTTCGCAAGACTATCACATCTTTCTCATGATCCTTGCTGACGTCGTTTTTGAAATTGTTCTGCTACGCTATTGTGTTGTACCATTGATAATTTCGCTGAGACATAATTGTTGCGAGATTCTGATCCTACATTGAGCAACTAGTGTGATTGATCCTAAGTAATCACCTGAGATGGTATAATCGATATTTTTATTTGTGTGACCGATCCTAGTAATTGGTGTGCCCGATCACATAGAAGTTTTGTAGTTGATCCTTGTAATTGGTGTAACTAGTTCTGGTAATTGGTGTAACCGATCCTGGTAATTGGTGTAACCTATCCTAGTGACTGGTGTGACTGATTACAAGCAATACCGTGTCTATATGGTAACTGGTCCTGGTAATTGATGTAATCGACCCTGGTAACTGGTGTAACCGGTCTTGGTAACTTGTGTGACCGATCATAGGTGTTCCATATTACGGTATAACCGATCCCAATGTTTGGTATAACCGATTGAACTCATAGATATGGTTTGATATTTGAGCAATCACATAGTTGTATTGGAATACAGATGAACCAATTTTAAACTTGTTTGGAAGTGTGGTATAATCGATTCCAAGATTGTAAATATGAAAGAGGATTTACAAAGAAGAGATGTCAACATTCTTTGAACACGTATCTTTTAATTGTCAAAGATATTCCTTAGTACTCAAGGAGATCCTGTTCGAAATAAATTAGGAATCTTTTAA
>NW_020638316.1:0-581 GCF_003573695.1 Papaver somniferum
TTCCCTAAAATCATGAAAATTACCTAATTTCATGTATTTTATCTAAATCACATGATTTTATCAAAAAATAATAAAATTAGAGAAAGGTGTCGCGGGACCGAGCACCAGCCGGCCATTTCTTGGCCGTGGCCGGTCCCACATCTCACGTCTCCATTATTTTATTATTCTTTCTCAAATTATGAAAATTCCTTGATTTTATGAATTTTCCCTAAAATTACCTGATTTCATGTATTTTCTCTAAAATCATGAAAAATATTAAAAAATTAGGAAAACTTGTGGGACCGGGCTCTAGCCGGCCGGCCCCACACGCCCACTATTTTATTATTATTTGGTGTTTGGTTTCCTGATTTCATGAAAACTCCCTGATTTCAACAAAATATCTTGGTTATCAACAAATCCCTTTGATTTTATGAAAAGTTATCTAAAATCATCAAAATTACATAAAATTGGGAAGAGTGTCTTGGGACTCGCGCCCATTGGCCGGCCGGCCATGCCACAGCCATTGCCGGTCCCACACTCTCATTCCATATTTTATGTTTTAATTTATGTCTCTCATCTCATGGAAGTTCCCTAATTTCGCC
>NW_020638316.1:592-1000 GCF_003573695.1 Papaver somniferum
TATTTTATATTTTAATTTATGTCTCTCATCTCATGGAAGTTCCCTAATTTCGCCAAACTCTCCAGTTTCATGGAATTTCCCTTAAAATCAAAGAAAAATACATGAAATCACATAAAACTAGGGAAAGCATGTGGGACCGAGTGTCAGCCGGTCGGCCATGCCCTAGCCGTGGCCGGTCCCACACCTTGTGATTTCATGTTTATTTATTATTTCCATCATCTCATGTATTTTTGCCGGTTTCAGCAAAACCATGGATTTTGCATATTTTCTCCAAATGTTGCTCAAACGTGCATCAGAAAGTATCAAAATTCTCAGGACTAAAGCAAGGACATCATGGTGACACGGGCACATCCCCTTGACCGACCAAGGGTGACCCTGAGGCTTGCAAACAGCTGGTCCCGCGTGCTT
>NW_020638317.1:0-427 GCF_003573695.1 Papaver somniferum
TTCCCTTTAGATGTGAATCAAGGTTTTGGAAATCTTGTGTTTATTTTGATAAAAACAATTACTAGGTAAAAGTAATATCAAAACAAACTTGTAGATTAGGGTTTTAACTTACAATCAGTATGCGTACACACAAGGAGTCCGTGAACCTGATTTCCGTAAGTAAACTTGGGTGATTCCAAAGATCAATTTCCAAGTTAAGAAAACCCTAATAAATCTACCACAAGAACAACTAGAATAAATCTAGAGATATCTTGTTTAAAACTTCTCAAGGATTTTTACGAGATGCCTCAAAAGAAGTTTTTCTTTCTAGTCTCCGATTTCGACTAACAAGTGTTGGTATACGATCGGAAACTGAAATCTATCAAAACCTAGGGTTTATGATCAACAACTCTTGAATGGTTTTATATCAGAAGAGAAAACCTTAGAA
>NW_020638317.1:487-1000 GCF_003573695.1 Papaver somniferum
TGTAGTTGCAGGAAATCCTACACTACACCCCTCACAAGATTTCATTAACATTCAACTCAATTTTGGATTAACAATCCTAATTTTATTGATGAGTCTTTAAACAATCTTACAAGAAAAGATAAAGGAATCAAGAATAACCTCTGCTCTAAATTTTCTCTCTCCTATTTAATTGCTTCTCACTCAAAAAAGATCTCTTTCCTTCCTTACAATTGAATGGCTATTTATAGGGAATTACATAATGGATGACAGCTAATCTGTCCTTTATTTTCGGATAGGGCTTGCGACATTCTCGCAACCTTACAAATGCTAATCTCGCAAACTCCCTAATTTTCGCAGGACCATCACATTTTTCTCATGATTTAGCTGACGTCGTTTATTATGTCATTTCTTAAGTTATTATGCGACACTGTTGTGTTGTGTTGTTAATAATTTCGCTGAGGCATTATTGCTGCGAGATTCTGATCCTACATCTTGCCTCTTCTCATATCTTCTATGCGAAGTAGAGAACGATGT
>NW_020638318.1:0-348 GCF_003573695.1 Papaver somniferum
TGGTGTACAATACCAGGATAGATAGAGCCTGGCTCGTCTCTTGAGCGAAATACCTTTGGCGCACGTCAGTTGTCTTCAGATACATGAGTATCTATTTGATTGTTATCCCGTATATGGAGCCTTTATACGTGGCGAGTAGAGACTCCTTTTCTTCTTGGGATCTTGTTGATTTGTGGAATATAAATAAGACGCCAAAGCCTTTCTCCCATCGCAGAATCGTTTTTCTTCTTTGTTCCAGGTATTGTTTCACGTTCATCATGTAATTTTATTTTTAATAGATGAAGATTGATTGATTATATATATATATATATATATATATATATATATATATATATATATATATATATA
>NW_020638318.1:428-1000 GCF_003573695.1 Papaver somniferum
ATATATATATATATATATATATATATATATATATATATATATATATATATATAATCAATCAATCTTCATCTATTAAAAATAAATATATATATATTGTTGACATATAATCATAATGCCTTTTTGCAATATATGATGGGATCTGTTGGTGATGATTACTCCTTTACTTCTCCAGTAAAAAGCTTTGAAGTCGACAAACCCAAGGTAAATGCGTTCGAGGAGGTGATGGACAAAATAGATCGCCCGTTTCGTGAAGCTGGTTGTGCCATACAGGGTATGTCTCTTTTGCACCTACGTCTCGTTTGGGAGCGTGCTCAGGCTTTCTTAGCTTCAGTTCGCAAGGAGGAAGAATGGAGGCGCGAGGAAGCGTGTCAGCCGCCGAGCGCGAGAGATGAAAGGTTTGCAGCTCGGCTAAAGCGGAGAAGAATCGAGCATGAGCGACCTTCCAGTGAAAACAAGTATGATTACCCTATCCTTAACGGAATCATCATCCTCGATTCCGACATGGACGAACCGGAGCATCCCCAGAAGGCTGTTGGGGCAGTTCCTGAGGGAGAGGTGGAAGTAGCTTCTGT
>NW_020638319.1:0-1003 GCF_003573695.1 Papaver somniferum
AGTACTGGAAGCTATTTTATAAACAATGTTGTGCTACTGATGATAATGTTATGAATAAGACAGGTAGGGAGATGCCTTCTATGTGTCGTTTATGCAGAGAAGATTGTGAAGATGTTAGCCATATTACTTGGCATTGCAAAATTGCCAAGAGGATTTGGAATTGGGCAGCTGAAATTTTCAATATGAAGCCGAATGAGGACCTCGTGGCCTCCTACAAGGTGGCAAAGGGGCGGTGTCGAATGATTAAGGATCTGTGGCTTGTTGCAAATCTTGCAATAGTTACGGAATTATGGAAGTTGCGTAACAAAGCTTATTTTGAGAACATGAGGGTTCGTTGGCTGGAGTTTAAAGGAAGAGTTCATCAGGTAATTCATGATAACTCTATTAGAATGAAGGGCCATATGCATAATACTTTGGATGATTTGCGTGTTATTAATTTTTTTAGAGTGAAGCATAGATCTTGCGATCACTCTGATCCAATTGAAGTTACTTGGTCTCCACCAAATCCTGGTGAAATTATGATCTGTTGTGATGGTGCATCACTTGGTAACCCGGGACAGGCTGGTTCTGGTGTTGTCTTCCGTGATTCTAACTCGGTAGTCTTGGGAGTTTTGTGTGTTGGTCTGGGCTGGCAGACTAACTTCTATGCTGAAGTTTGTGCGGTTATATATGGTGCTGTCGTTGCTCAAAGATGGAATGTAAAGAACCTAAGTGTCAGATCTGATTCGATGAGTTGTTTATTTGCTCTTCAAAAAGGCGACTTGCCATGGCAGCTAATGCAGAAGTGGAGAATAGCGAAGACTTTTTATAACAATATTAGCTATATTCATAGCTACAGAGAAGCTAATTTTTCAGCTGATGTCTCGGCCAAACAAGCATGTTTGTTGGCTGAGGAACATTATGAGTTTTACGAGGGTAGGCCAGGTTTTATTCAATCTGTTGAATGGCCTGGAGAGGTTTACTATCGTTTTTAGGTTTTTTAGCGAGCGGCCTTTTGGCTTAG
>NW_020638320.1:0-667 GCF_003573695.1 Papaver somniferum
GATACTTAAGTCCGCGTACCTAGTCCGCGTACTTAGGTTGGTTATATTCTAAAAATGATTATTCGTGAACTTATACTTATATTAACTAAGGAATGCAAGTTTGCAAACCGTGGCTATAAAGTTCATAAATCGATTCGAGTGAATCAAATCGTTTTTGCTTCGATTGTGTCTTGTATACTTCTATAAGATCTAAGCAATTGAAAAACTATCTAACTAGTTCATTTGAGTCATTTGAACTAGTTATGGTGAAGAAGAATATGGTTGATATGAAAGTGCTCATATGGCTAACCATTTGGTTAACTACTGTTGAACCAACAAATGTACATGTTTGGGTACGGTTACACAAACCTAAAACGTGCATTTCATTTGTGTGTAACAAGCTAAGTTTTCGATCTAACGGTTGAAAGATATTAGCTTGAATCTAATCAGGTTTTCATCTAACGGTAAATATTGAATGCTTTGTTACCAAGCTAACATTGATTTCAAACCCTGATTTAAAAGACTATATAAAGGAGGACTCTAGCAACTGGGAAACCTAATCCCCACACCTCCTGTGTGATACTAGTTGTATAAGCTAGAGTCGATTCTCTTTTAACCTTAGGTTTCTACCGAGACCCTGTAGGTTAACGACTTGAAGACTTCATTGGGATTGTGAAGCCAGACCGAT
>NW_020638320.1:678-1000 GCF_003573695.1 Papaver somniferum
CCCTGTAGGTTAACGACTTGAAGACTTCATTGGGATTGTGAAGCCAGGCCGTTACTACTTTCTTGTAATTGTATGATATAACTTGTTGTTTCTATCGTATTGAGTACAATCGTAACGATTGGATTGAGTTTGATGTCTCTGATAGGTAAGATATACAAGTAATCACAAACATCTTTGTCTCATCGTTTGTGATTCCACAATATCTTCTTTCGCCGCGTCGATTAAGATTATTGTGAGGTGATTGATAATACTAGGTTGTTCTTCGGGAATATAAGTCCGGGTTATGAATTGGTTCATGTTCACCTTGATTTATCAAAACACG
>NW_020638321.1:0-1000 GCF_003573695.1 Papaver somniferum
GGCGAACTTGGATGGTCGAGATCTGCATCTCAAAGAGAAGGGTAGTCGTTGATTATTACAACCCTTCGTTTTGGCGTGGAGAAGTGGTTGGCATGATTTTCCATTGGCACGGTGGAGCGGCTGGCATGGGCGGCATGCCTCGGCGAAGAGACGTGGCTGGCATGGTTTGCCATTGGCACGGTGGCGCGGCTGACATGGTTGGCATGCCTTGGCGCAGAGACGTGGCTGGCATGGTTTGCCATTGGCACGGTGGTGCCGCTGGCATGGTTTGTCATTGGCACGGTGATGCCGCTGGCATGGTTGGCATGCCTTGGCGTAGAGACGTGGCTGGCATGGTTCGCCATTGGCACGGTGGTGCGGCTGGCATGGTTGGCATGCCTTGGCGCAGAGACGTGGCTGGCATGGTTTACCATTGGCACGGTGGCGCGACTGGCATGGTTGGCATGCCTTGGCGTAGAGAGGTGGCTGGAATGGCTTTCCATTGGCACGGTGGCGCGGCTGGCATGCCTTGGCGCGGAGACGTGGCCGGCATGGTTTTCCATTGGCACGTTGGTGCGGCTGGCATGGTTGGCATGCCTTGGCGCAGAGACGTGGCTGGCATGGTTGGCATGCCTTCGCCCAGAGACGTGGCTGGCATGGTTTTCCATTGGCACGTTGGTGCGGCTGGCATGGTTGGCATGCCTTGGCGCAGAGACGTGGCTGGCATGGTTTGCCATTGGCACGTTGGTGTGGCTTACATGGTTGGCATACCTTGGCGCAGAGACGTGGTTGGAATGGTTTGCCATTGGCACGGTGGGAGAATTAGGGTTTGGCCTATACAAAGGTGATGTCAGTTAATACTAAGGGTTACGCCGTGGAACATGACACACTATATAAAAAAAAGGTACCCTTGTAATTCTTACGTAGGCATGTTGTTTGATTCAATAAATATGCTAGTGGTCATAGTGACGTCATGTCAGATATATGGTTTTACGACTTTAACCCTAAGCTAAAAACCACC
>NW_020638322.1:0-174 GCF_003573695.1 Papaver somniferum
TCTCAGGTATGGAACTTGGAATCCACGTAATTTCGCTATGGGTGGTTATTCAGATGAGTATCAACCCCAATACCATGAGGGTGAAAAGGAACTTGATACTAGAAGTGATTTTAGGAATTATGATACCGATATAATATCTGAATCTATTGTATCTTACACAACTCATGATCTAAC
>NW_020638322.1:219-432 GCF_003573695.1 Papaver somniferum
TCATGATCATTTAACTGATTATTTGTATATTCAAAAGGACGAGAGTTGTGTTAGAGATGCCATTTATTCAGATAATGATGATTTAGAAGAACATATTTATACAGAAGATATTATTGTTGAGTCTGATGACTTAGAGACAGTAGACGTGCATAATGAGATATTTTCTAATCATTCAAATAATGAGTTTCCTATAAGTCACTTAGTTGCAGATAG
>NW_020638322.1:632-1000 GCF_003573695.1 Papaver somniferum
TGAATCTATTGTATCTTACACAACTCATGATCTAACTGATTATTTGTCTATTCAAAAGGACGAGAGTTGTGTTAGAGATGCCATTTATTCAGATAATGATGATTTAGAAGAACATATTTATACAGAAGATACTATTGTTGAGTCTGATGACTTAGAGACAGTAGACGTGCATAATGAGATATTTTCTAATCATTCAAATAATGAGTTTCCTATAAGTCACTTAGTTGCAGATAGTGATGAGGCGATTATTCATGATAATGTTGCTCCATTGCCCTCTTGTTTTTCTGACCCATCTTGTGATTTTCTGATTGCTGATGTGGATGTGGAGGCAATTGGTACTGATTAGGTAACTACTGATTTTGAACCAA
>NW_020638323.1:0-477 GCF_003573695.1 Papaver somniferum
CAACAAATTAATTAATATTTTTCTCACTAATTAACAAATAATATAGCGATAGTAAGGATCGTTCCCACGAGGAGTAAGAGGTTTTAGTTGTCTTATAATGTCACAAAGGGGGGTTTTGGTTTTAGATTTTATAAAGAAAAATAAATAATCAAAGCAATTAAAAGATAAAGGAAAATCAATAAGATAGATTAGATCAAGGATTCCTTCTTCGTTGCAAAACAATGATTCAAGTTATGTTTTTCATCCACATGTTATTAGTCACAGATTATCACCAACCGTAAGTAAAGCAGCTAGCTCAGTGCTAAACCCCTAAATCCCTAGTATCACCGGATACGGAAGTTCTCGACTACCGGATTCTATTCACCAAACCACCTAGTAGTAGCTCACTCAAGATGTAATTTAGTTAAACGCATTAAGATTTATGAATTTATTAGGTTGATATTAGTAGTTAGACTCTTAGCTCAAGGTCTACTTGCT
>NW_020638323.1:488-1000 GCF_003573695.1 Papaver somniferum
GTAGCTCACTCAAGATGTAATTTAGTTAAACGCATTAAGATTTATGAATTTATTAGGTTCATATTAGTAGTTAAACTCTTAGCTCAAAGTCTACTTGCTAACGTTGTTTTCACACACAATTGCTCCACGGAATCCCTCCGCAAGGTCTCGTATTTGCCACTTGTGTAAAGAGTCAAGAAACGATTACTTATCCCCTAACTTTCACTAGCTTTATATCAACTAACAAATCAATTTAGTATGCATCTTAAACGACCTATCAATCAACCATGGATGTATAAACATTCCTATTAGTAAAAACAAACGATAATCATGTGAAAACTTCAAAGTAGATTTAAAACAAACCACCTAGTAGTAGCTCACTCAAGATTTAAAACAAAACTCAAAACATGTCAAGAACTAGGAATTCATCCTCAATTAATAAAATTAGCTACTCATGCTAAGGAGTTCACACAAAGAATAAAGAAAAGAGAAGTGTTGTGTGTGTAGAGAGGTGTGTCAAAGTTGTGTAGAGA
>NW_020638324.1:0-235 GCF_003573695.1 Papaver somniferum
TTAAGGCCCGACGTTTGTTTTAAAACTTTGGTTTCGAGGTCCACTTTTGAGTGGAATACAAGTCCACAATCAGTTATAAGCTCAGCTGGGTTTAAACCCAGAATACAAAATACAAGTCCAATGGAAGAATTTAAACAAGCCCACACAAAATAAATACAAGCCCACAAATTAAACAACAAGCCCAAAAATAATTAATTACAAACCCAAAATAGAAAAATAAAAAGCCCAAAAAATT
>NW_020638324.1:381-695 GCF_003573695.1 Papaver somniferum
CCCAGCTGCTCTGATATTGTTGCAAAAACCCAGTTGGGCTTTGGTTCTTTTCCTTGGTGGCGTCCCAGCAGAGGAAAAACAGGTTCAGAACAGCAGGTCCAACAGCAAATGAAGTGAAGCAGATGCAGATGCAAATGCTATGCAGTTAAATGCAAAAATAGCTAATAAAAAAAACACAGACCCAAGTCCCCGACAGCGGCGCCAAAAACTTGGCAGGCTTCTAAAAGGTCCTAAAAATTATCCCCGGCCAAAAACTTGGTGGGCCCGGAGATATGTATAAAATTAAGCGCAATAAAAACGCGGGCCTACAGTAA
>NW_020638324.1:895-1000 GCF_003573695.1 Papaver somniferum
CTTCCCAAAAAAGTTGCAGAGCTCTGCAACTCCATCACCTCCACCAGCTGCACCTTCTTCTCGAGCCACACCACCACCACAACCACCCGACAACAGCAGCATCCT
>NW_020638325.1:0-449 GCF_003573695.1 Papaver somniferum
TGGAAGTGACGAAGATTTCGAGGAATGTTAAAGATTAGACATGTGGAATAGGAGCTACTAAAGTTTCATTATCTTTTTTGTATTCCATATGTATTGATAGTTTTGTCACTAAAATTGACAAAGGGGGAGATTGTTAGAGCATTGCTCGGTCGAACTCGCATGCGTCTTTATATCAAGCATGTTTTTCAATGTTAGTGATCAAAACTACAAGTATTGATTTCTATTATACTATAGCTAAGTCTCGGACTAAGATAGCAAGTGTAGTTGAGCTCAATGACTTCATGGGGATTCATCATACAAGTAGAAGAACTACTCAAGGAACCGGTGGAACTTCTCGACAAAAAGGTATGTGAAGACTTGAACTTATCTATCACTCAAAAGTCTATCTATTCTATCTCCTACTTCTTGAGACAAAAAGTCGTATGCTATATATAGACTTTGATTATACA
>NW_020638325.1:460-1000 GCF_003573695.1 Papaver somniferum
CAAAAGTCTATCTATTCTATCTCCTACTTCTTGAGACAAAAAGTCGTATGCTATATATATAGACTTAGATTATAACATTTGCTATTTCAAGCCGAGTATACCTCGCTTATCTATATCTCGAAATATGTGTTGTAAGCGTTTTGCTTCGACCATGTTTATCTTTACCTAGTGACGAAAGTCATGATATGTTTCAATCACTTTGAAAATTGCTTTGACGAGAAATGGTGCAACAACTACATAACGTCCTCTAAGAATATTTCAATGATTGGAATGAGAGTTTAGATTAAATAACCAATGATGAACATAAGTATTGTTGTGGAAACACATATGTGCATAAGTCCTATCCCTTGAACCAAAGTTTGCGAACTTTGTTGATCAAGAGGAACCGGAAGAATGGCTTGTTGCCAAGTCCGCGAACTGTCGAACTTCTCATCCCGAGAAATTCTACTGGAGTTGACAAACTAGTTGCGTGAGTACCAGTCCGCGAACCGGCGGAAGTATTTGCCGATATTTTCTGCTGGAGTTTGTAAACTCTGTCCG
>NW_020638326.1:0-405 GCF_003573695.1 Papaver somniferum
TGCCTTTTACGCAGAGGTCTTCGGCGCATGCCGCGGCCTGAGCTTGAATACGAAGGGTTGTCCTTGATTTTTTCACGAGATGATCGACACGTGTGTATCTCTTTGGTATTTAATGCGGGTAGATGGATGTCTCCTCGTGTCAGACAAGTGTCTCTTTGTCTGGTCACATCCGTGTCAGCCAAACCTCCTCTCGGCCGTTGATCTGGGATCCTCCTCGGTATTGGGTTTGTTAATACCCAAGGGGTATTATCTGGTGCTCCTCTGAGCCATCATGCCTCTGTGGTCCTCTGCCCCTGACCGTCAGATCTGCTGACCGATGGCATCCTGCTTGCTATCATGTTTTGATGTCTCGCTTCGCATGCCTTCCACGTGTCTCTTTCTGTACACATGCAGGATGATGAAAGG
>NW_020638326.1:416-1000 GCF_003573695.1 Papaver somniferum
TCATGTTTTGATGTCTCGCTTCGCATGCCTTCCACGTGTCTCTTTCTGTACACATGCAGGATGATGAAAGGTGTACATACAATTAACACTACTTTTTCTTGGCCTTATCTGTGCACTTCTGGTTACTAAAAATCTCTTTTGAGAAACCAGGTACCTGCAAAAACTGCTGGGAAGATCAAAGAAAACGATAAAATGGAGCAGGGAATTTTGTTGTAGTGCCTAAACCCGATTTTATACCGGAGGTTTTCTCAACCCTTGTTTTACCAGATGATTGTGTGAATGGTATATCATGTTTGACTGCTAAACTAGTTGCTTTACATAGCCCTGACCAATCCCTGCAACATATTTGAGTTACACATTTGCTAGCTGGAATTGTTGAATTTGTATCTGTGTGCATACATCTGTGTATCTGTTTCATTTCCATAAGCTTTGCTTTTCTATTTTGTTCACCTTCTGGTCGTTATAACATGATTGATGTGCATGCTAGGCTATGATTGTGTCTTTTAGAGACGAAATTAATCGACTTGTTAGGATCAATCAAGAGGATATTGTAGAAATACCCATTGCTGTAATAAACAAACCTG
>NW_020638327.1:0-478 GCF_003573695.1 Papaver somniferum
TTTTCTTAAACGTATGGAAATCCAGGTGAACCTACGGAGAGGTTATTCCACCGTATACAAACACAAGGAAGGAAAACATGGGATTGAGTTTGTGCCGTCAGTTTTGGTAGACTGACAAGCCACTGAGAAATTTTTTGATGGGGCCGATTTTGGGGGCATAGGGTCCAATAGAAAATTGCCATTTGTTATTAAGTTATCTAACTAATTAGTCTTCTGATTTTTATAACAAGGGTGTTTAGGAAAATATATGCCATCATTAATTTCCTTTTTTTTATGCTAATGAAAAAGAATCTGAAAGAAGAAAAACTATTTTCTTCTACATGGAGTTATAGTGAAGAAGATCAAACTGGTCAATTTTTTTTTTGTTGATCTAAATGAGCTCTTGACTAAAATTTTGGGTTCTGTTTGGATCTTCTTGTTAGAGCATTGCTCGGTCGAACTCGCATGCGTTGCTATCTCAAGCATGTTTGTCAATGTT
>NW_020638327.1:489-1000 GCF_003573695.1 Papaver somniferum
ATAGTTTTGTCACTAAAATTGACAAAGGGGGAGATTGTTAGAGCATTGCTCGGTCGAACTCGCATGCGTTGCTATCTCAAGCATGTTTGTCAATGTTAGTGATCAAAACTATAAGTCTTGATTTCTAGTCTACTATAGCTAAGGTCTAGGACTAGGATAGAAAGTGTAGTTGAGCTCAAGAACTCCATGGCAATCATCATACAAGATGAATGACTACTCAAGGAACCGGTGGATCTTCATCGACTAAAAGGTATGTGGAGACTTGAACTTATCTATCACTCAAAAGTCTATTTATCTCCTATCTTGAGACAAAAGTCGTTTTGCTATATAGACTTAGATTATACACATTTGCTATTTCGAGCCGAGTTTATCTCGCCTATCTATTTCTCGAAATATGTGTTGGTAAGCTTTCGCTTTAACCAAGTTCATCTTTACCTAGTGACGAAAGTCATGACAAGTTTCAATCACTTTGAAAATTGCTTACTTTGACGAAAACTAGTTTGTGAATAAC
>NW_020638328.1:0-509 GCF_003573695.1 Papaver somniferum
GTGGGTCGATTATACCTCCTAGAGATGCTCATTATCCCTCCACAATCCAAAAACCAAGTTGCTGCTGTTTCAGCCTCTACACCACCATCCACCACTTCCCTATTTATGTCTTGGCATTCTAGGTTAGGTCATATTTCATTCCATCATCTTAGATATATGATTAATAAAGGTCTGTTAGGATCAACCCAACTAGATAAAGAACCTTGCTGCATTACTTATAAGCTAGCTAAACAACCGGCACTACCTTTTAATAGCAGTACAACTTTTTCCACTGCACCATTTGATCTTGTTCATTCCGATGTTTGGGGAAAAGCACCTATTGTTTCCAAAGGAGGGGCTTTATATTATGTGATATTTATCGATGACTACACAAGGTATACATGGATATATCTGTTCAGTTCAAGGTCAGATTTCTTGAAAATATATACTGAGTTCTCTAGCATGGTCAAAACCCAGTTTATAAAAACTATTGAAACCTTCCCCGCTGATCGGGGGGGGGGGGGGGGGGG
>NW_020638328.1:561-1000 GCF_003573695.1 Papaver somniferum
GGGGGGGGGGGGGGGGGGGGGGGATATATATCCATTTAAAGAATTTCTCAAGTCTGAGGGTACCCTTATTCAATTGTCTTGCACAGAAACCCCTGAACAAAACGGTGTTGCAGAATGTAAACATCGTCACATAGTAGAAACTGCTAGAACCAAGTTACTTTCTGCATCAATTCCCTCTAATTTTTAGGAGGAGTCTGTCCTTACTGTCGTATACACAATAAATCGTATCCCAACAACTGTTATAGGTGGTATATCTCCGTATGAACGTTTTTATGGAGAAATACCTAACTATTCAGAGCTTCGTGTTTTTGGTTCAACCTGTTTTTTTCTTCTTCCAGAACGAGAACGTAACAAACTCAGTAAAAAGAACTCAATATGTGTATTTCTAGGATATAGGATAGAACAGAAAGGGTATCGTTGTTATGATCCAGCAAGTCAA
>NW_020638329.1:0-366 GCF_003573695.1 Papaver somniferum
AGAGGATCCAATTAATAATCGGTTTATCCTTGTGGTAGATTGGATTGATTAATTGAGTAGATCGGCATCAACACGATTCTTAGGATTAAAAGTGTTGTTGGCTTAATCTTAAACGATTACCTTTGGGTGATTGCATATAAGATAGATCTAAGGACCTGACGAAGGAGTTTATGTTGAGATAAACAGAAGAGCATTTGTCTGACTCATATCACTTGGTTGAATATAGTTGATTCCAAATAGATTTGTTGTTCCTTTACTGTTTGGAATACGAACCAAAGGAATTGTTCCAAGTACGTGACTTATTTATAAGTTGGAGGCGTGGGAATACAAAAGGAACTAGGTGAACTATAGGGTTAGTTACTTGGT
>NW_020638329.1:377-1000 GCF_003573695.1 Papaver somniferum
GACTTCAACTCGTCCACTAGGGACACTTAGTGGTTTAAAAGGCTTAGTGCATACGCTAAATGCATTCGAGAGACCAGCGACAGTGGTATAGTTAGGATTTCCTTAGTTTTGTTTGAAGTTAGTGTAACTTTGTGTAGCGTCTTAATCCTGATGATGAGTGCCAAATAATGTATATATTTATCCCTTTTTGTTGGCAATTTAACTCATCTTTTATGCATTAATTCTACATTTTATCCCATATTCTGTATTTTCATTGTTTTCAAGAATAAATATTTTTCTTACTTAATTTTTCATTTTTTAGGCAGTAAATAAAGATTGGATGAGTTGCGGAGCAAGAAGAGCAGAAAAGTGGTGAAAATCCGGGAGGAATTACGCAAGGAAGCCGCAAAGAATGGAGCGCACGTCCAAAAAGCTGGAAATGGGCTCAAGAAGAAGAAAGTTGTTCTTAAAGAAGAAGTGGGCTCAAGGTTTTCCAAGCCCAAACTCATTTCCCAAACCCATATTCTATACCCAAAAGCCTAAAACCCAAATCCATACCCGCTTGCGTCTTCAGCCGTCAGATCAGTTCTCAGAAGCATCCGACGGTCGCTCCCTTGCTGTGCATCGAAGTTTGATATCTCCGC
>NW_020638330.1:0-3857 GCF_003573695.1 Papaver somniferum
CAATTATGTGGTATTAGTATGAGACTTTCTCCCATCATGGGATTTAGAACAAACAAGTTGTTATTGATCTACTGAAGTATGATTCAAATAGCTTCTCTTGTTACCTCTATTTAACCAAGTTTCCGGAGATTGGTTGAAATTGCATATGCACGTCTTAGCAACCCGTGTTTTTGAGACAGTTTTCCACTTTGTCTTATTTTTCCTGGCACCATTAGATGATTTTTCAACATCGGAAGACATGCCCATTTTTAAAATGGTTAAATTACTAATGGAATACGAGGGAATTAAATTAACAACTAGTGATTAGTTGTTTCCTCTTTCGCAAAGTTGTATGAATCACAGATCTCATCTAGAGTTACAGCTAATGACTGCTTCCAGTGTATTTGCTTAGATTATGACAGTCTTTGGCCAAATTACCAAAACCTTTACAGTTGAAGCACTGAGGATGATATTCATCATCTTCTTATTGATCCTTTTTGTTCTTGATTGGAACTCGATCATGAGGGAGAGAAGTACGATGATTATCTTTTACAAATCTCTTATTACTTTTCTTTAAGATATCTCGAAACTGTCTTGTAATCATTGATAATGTTAGTTCTTCTTCATCATCAAAATCTTATGCAATCAATTCATCAGAATCATTTAACAATCTATTTTTCTCCACATGAGCTTTTGGAAAATTTTCAGCTTTAAAAGCAATTCCTTTAGCTTGAATAGATTGTGATTCATGATCAAATATCTTTAACTTTCTAATAAGTGTGCTCGGTGATAGAGTTGAAAGAACATTTGCTTCCATGATTACATGTTTCTTAGATTCGTGTCTAGATGGCAACGAGCAGAGAATTTCGCATACTATGTTCTTTTCAGAAATAGTCTTTCCAAGGGAGAAAGAAGCATTAACAATCTCAGAGAGTTTGATGTAAAAGTCTTCAAAGGTGTCATTATCATCCATACAAAGGTTTTCCCTACAGAAGTGAGGGTTTGAATTCCGGCTTCCTTTTCTGATGTAATACCTTCGAATATGATCTGAAGATTATTCCAAGCTTCCTTTGAAGTTTGGCATGTTGATACATGGTGTCGTAAATCTCGACTTACATCATGTATAATAGCATTTAAACCATCTGAATTCTGCTTTTAAATGCCTTTTTCTCACTTGTATAATCTATTGAGTTTTTAAACTCAGTTTCTGATCCTTCAACTTTCTGACGATTATACCCATCAACGACCAATAACCAAGCATTAAAGTCGCGAGATTGAAGAAAAGATTTCATAGCAGATTTTCACCAAAGAGAGTTGGTTCCATAAAACCTTAGCAGTTTGTTAACTTAAATCGATTCATGAGAATTCGAACTCATTCTTATAGGTTGGATCGCACCAAACACGGATTGTTAGATCTTTTCGTGTTTGCCAGCTCTAATACCAACTGAAAAGACGAGGGTACCTAAATGCACCACAATCTTTTATTCAACCTATAAGTCCTCTACCGAATATAATCATCTATGGACAAAGTCGAAATAGTACAAAAATTCGGTTCACACTTCGTGTGATCGTCTATGGATAAGAGATTGAGATAATATAACAACAAGAGTACTTGTGTGATTGATAATGGATACAAGATCAAGATGATACGACAACAAAGTGTGTACTTGATAATAGGTTCGGAAATAACCGAAAATCTGTAGAACCAATATCAAGTATTACGGAGTTAACGTATTTGTGCATTTTAATTAATTATAATAACAATTATAATGCGGAAAACAAAGTAAAAGATACAACAATATTTTTTTAACGAGGAAATGCAAATGCAAATGCAAAAAAAACCCGGGACCTAGTCCAGGTTCGAATACTCTCAGAATTAAGCCGATATACAAAATCTAATACCAACTTCCTATAGTTGAGACCAAACAGACTACCCCTAGCTACTTAGTTCCCTCAGTATCCATGCGCCTTCAACTTCTAGAGTCACGTACGTGAATATCAAGTCCTTTGGATCGTATTCCAAACATCAAAGGAAGAATATGTTTGGTAACCACTCTAATCAATCTTGCTAGAAGATATGTCTCATTCTAATCAATTATGTGGTATTAGTATGAGACTTTCTCCCATCATGGGATTTAGAACAAACAAGTTGTTATTGATCTACTGAAGTATGATTCAAATAGCTTCTCTTGTTACCTCTATTTAACCAAGTTTCCGGAGATTGGTTGAAATTGCATATGCACGTCTTAGCAACCCGTGTTTTTGAGACAGTTTTCCACTTTGTCTTATTTTTCCTGGCACCATTAGATGATTTTTCAACATCGGAAGACATGCCCATTTTTAAAATGGTTAAATTACTAATGGAATACGAGGGAATTAAATTAACAACTAGTGATTAGTTGTTTCCTCTTTCGCAAAGTTGTATGAATCACAGATCTCATCTAGAGTTACAGCTAATGACTGCTTCCAGTGTATTTGCTTAGATTATGACAGTCTTTGGCCAAATTACCAAAACCTTTACAGTTGAAGCACTGAGGATGATATTCATCATCTTCTTATTGATCCTTTTTGTTCTTGATTGGAACTCGATCATGAGGGAGAGAAGTACGATGATTATCTTTTACAAATCTCTTATTACTTTTCTTTAAGATATCTCGAAACTGTCTTGTAATCATTGATAATGTTAGTTCTTCTTCATCATCAAAATCTTATGCAATCAATTCATCAGAATCATTTAACAATCTATTTTTCTCCACATGAGCTTTTGGAAAATTTTCAGCTTTAAAAGCAATTCCTTTAGCTTGAATAGATTGTGATTCATGATCAAATATCTTTAACTTTCTAATAAGTGTGCTCGGTGATAGAGTTGAAAGAACATTTGCTTCCATGATTACATGTTTCTTAGATTCGTGTCTAGATGGCAACGAGCAGAGAATTTCGCATACTATGTTCTTTTCAGAAATAGTCTTTCCAAGGGAGAAAGAAGCATTAACAATCTCAGAGAGTTTGATGTAAAAGTCTTCAAAGGTGTCATTATCATCCATACAAAGGTTTTCCCTACAGAAGTGAGGGTTTGAATTCCGGCTTCCTTTTCTGATGTAATACCTTCGAATATGATCTGAAGATTATTCCAAGCTTCCTTTGAAGTTTGGCATGTTGATACATGGTGTCGTAAATCTCGACTTACATCATGTATAATAGCATTTAAACCATCTGAATTCTGCTTTTAAATGCCTTTTTCTCACTTGTATAATCTATTGAGTTTTTAAACTCAGTTTCTGATCCTTCAACTTTCTGACGATTATACCCATCAACGACCAATAACCAAGCATTAAAGTCGCGAGATTGAAGAAAAGATTTCATAGCAGATTTTCACCAAAGAGAGTTGGTTCCATAAAACCTTAGCAGTTTGTTAACTTAAATCGATTCATGAGAATTCGAACTCATTCTTATAGGTTGGATCGCACCAAACACGGATTGTTAGATCTTTTCGTGTTTGCCAGCTCTAATACCAACTGAAAAGACGAGGGTACCTAAATGCACCACAATCTTTTATTCAACCTATAAGTCCTCTACCGAATATAATCATCTATGGACAAAGTCGAAATAGTACAAAAATTCGGTTCACACTTCGTGTGATCGTCTATGGATAAGAGATTGAGATAATATAACAACAAGAGTACTTGTGTGATTGATAATGGATACAAGATCAAGATGATACGACAACAAAGTGTGTACTTGATAATAGGTTCGGAAATAACCGAAAATCTGTAGAACCAATATCAAGTATTACGGAGTTAACGTATTTGTGCATTTTAATTAATTATAATAACAATTATAATGCGGAAAACAAAGTAAAAGATACAACAATATTTTTT
>NW_020638331.1:0-1000 GCF_003573695.1 Papaver somniferum
TGGGCTTCAACTTTTGGTTCAAACCTGGGCTTGGTATTGAACTGGACCTATAGCCAAGCAATGAACTGGGCTTGGTTTCAGTGAAATGATTTGAGCTTTGGGCTCAACAGTTCAACTGTGAATTGGGCTCAGTGTTGAAGTGAGATTTGGAGCAGCAGCAGACAGTGGAAGGGAGGCAGCAGCAGCAACACAAGGCAAAGAAAGCAGCAGCAGCAGCAGTACTGCACAGCAGCTGCACAAGCAGTGGAAGGGAGGCAGCAAGCCAAGGGAAGAAAACAGGGCAAAACAAGGCAATATAGCAAATAAGAGACGGCAGTGAAGAAAACAGTGAAGACAATGAAGAAAACAAGCAGAGAACAATGCAAATGAACCAAGGCCTAAGCCAAGGGCAGGGGAGATGGTGAAGCTAACAGTGATGACAATGCAAGAGAGTTAAGCATACAAATGGAATGGAAAGAGAATTAGCTTGCTATGAGCACTAATTTCTCCCATTGCTCAATCAAAACAATGCATCCTAAGCATACAAATGGAATGGAAAGAGAATTAGCTTGCTATGAGCACTAATTTCTCCCATTGCTCAGTCAAAACAGTGCATCCTAAGCATACAAATAGAGTGGGAAGAAAACCAGTTTGCTCACAGTCACTAGTGAGCACTAGTTTCTCCCCACTGCTCAATCAAAGCAATGCTTCAAAGCTTCTAGCCTAACATTCCATCACTTCTTGACAATGAATTGAAACAACAGTTGAGCATTTAAACTAACAAAGGCACATTAAACAGAGTTAACACTAACAGGATTATCATTAACAGGGGACAAACATTAACAATGAACAAAATTAACCTAAACAGGATACTAACATAACATTTGCAAAAAAAATCAAAACAATTAAAATTAAACTGACATAATCATATAACATGAAATTAAAATTAAACATTTCTGAAAATTAAATTGATTCTAAAAGAACTTCATTGGAACTTAAAGCAAACAGAAATAACAAGAAA
>NW_020638332.1:0-314 GCF_003573695.1 Papaver somniferum
TCATCCAACGGTCGCCTCCTCTTCGTGCATCAAAGTCTGAAATTCCTGACCAACACTACAGCACCTAACTCCATCTCACGCCGTTAGTTTCGTTGTATCTCTTCATCCGACGGTCGCTGAAGGCTATGTTCCATCTTATCGTTGGATGCATTTCAGATGTATCGATCAAACGCCTATCACTCGCCTAACATCGAAATCTGATGAGCCCGCCTCACACTCGAGCAACCTAACCCTATACCCATCGCCAAACACTCCCCTCCTTCTTTCCATCGACTCCATCTTCTCCATTCCGTCTGCAGAGAAAAACTCTGCCA
>NW_020638332.1:398-609 GCF_003573695.1 Papaver somniferum
TTTCCACCACCTGCTCCGCCACCAACTCTCTGCCACTACCACAACCACCACTAAATCCACTTACCACCAACCCTATGTCCATCATCACCTCTATGTCTCTCAACTAGCCTTTTCAATTTCACATCGCCCCAAACCCTAGCCGTTTGTGTGTGAAATTGGAGAGAATAGTTGGTAGGCATCAATGGACAAATTGAAGGCATGGGAAGACACA
>NW_020638332.1:809-1000 GCF_003573695.1 Papaver somniferum
ATGATGATGATTATGATGATATGTTAGAAGAACATGAAAATATTGTGGAACCTGTTGGTTCAATAACATATGGCTTCTCGCCCTCGACCTTCATGCATGTTGTTCTTACTAATACTCATTGCAATACATATGATTTTGATATTGACATGGTATTCGTACAATTATTCTGTGAAGATGAGCATGACATAGGA
>NW_020638333.1:0-404 GCF_003573695.1 Papaver somniferum
ATGAGGATAGTGTTGATGGAGAATCATACTTATGTAGGAATAGTGATCAGGAAATGGTTACTCCAATTGAGCTTTACAATGATAATATTATTTCTAGTTCAAATCCAAATAATTTTAATAATTATTCACCTATTCAAAAGGACGAGGATTTGACTAGAGATACCCTCGTTTTAGACGATGTAGTATTTCCTGTTTACAAAGCCGATAATGATTTAGAGGAACGAGTTTATTCTGAGAATAATGTTTTAGAGTCTAGCGATTTAGAAACAATAGTCTTAGACGAAGAAGATGAACTCGTAGAGATGAGTGAGGATGAACCTGACTTAGAAGAATCAATTGACCATTTCCAGGAATTTGATGACCTAGATATTAGGGAAATTGTAGCTAATCTTTCTAGAGACACA
>NW_020638333.1:604-1000 GCF_003573695.1 Papaver somniferum
GTTATTTAGGTTATTATTGTGCGCTTCTAAGATCATATTTGAGTTTTTCCAGACTCTAGGACCTAATGATTCGGATCCCACCTATGAAGAAACGCAGCCAATGAAAATTTTCTATTTAGACCCTTTCATAGAACCTGAACATGAACCACAATTAGATATAAATTTCATAATCAGGAAACTAAGTAAGGGCATGCTAGTCTTGTTCACTTTCTTGGTTAATTGCAGTTTCCTTTGGTCAGCTCTATTTAGTTTTGAAGACCCACAGTTATTTCGACTGTTACTTTATGGTTCGAGTTGACTAATCCTTTCCTAAGTCTGGATGAAGACTTTAAACTTAGCACTTCTTGGGAGGTATCCCATGCTCATGCAACACGGTAATATCTTTCCTTAACTCTT
>NW_020638334.1:0-524 GCF_003573695.1 Papaver somniferum
AAATCAATTTTTTTGTTATATCGAATCATGGAGGCTCCAAGCACGACATCTTCTCGTGAAACCTATGCTCCAATGGTTGTTGATACTGTTTTAAGTAACATGGAGAAAGAGATGTCTCTTCCTTCGGTCTCTTTTCTTAAGAGGAAAAGGAAGAATCAGAAGAAGCCTATATCAGAATACTCCAATGGTAGGCCTCAAAGATATTCTATTTAAATGCAAAATGGTCCCCGGCAGCGGCGCCAAAAACTTGGCAGGCCTCGAGGAGGGTATATAAAAATGAAGCGTAATGAAAACGCGGGCCTACAGTAATACCGCAAGTGCACGGTCGTCGGTTGTAGCTCGTGCAAGTACGGGTCGATCCACAGAGATTGGGAGTGTTTTGTAGTGTTTAGCTATTTTGGGTTCTAGTTGCTGTTGGGCTTTGAATGGTCAATGGGCTTTTGAATACTAATGGGTTTGATAACAATAAAATGAACTGAGCTTGGGCTCAGTTGGTCTTTGAAGTGTAAATGGGCTTCAGTTTG
>NW_020638334.1:535-900 GCF_003573695.1 Papaver somniferum
TGGGTTTGATAACAATAAAATGAACTGAGCTTGGGCTCAGTTGGTCTTTGAAGTGTAAATGGGCTTCAGTTTGTACAAACAATGGACAGTGGGCTTAGAGCTGAGCTTGGGCTTTTGGGATTGCTGTGAGCCAAGCTCAGTTGCAGCAGCAGCAGCAGCAGGGGAAGGGGAGCAGCAGTACTGCAGCAGCAAAGCTGGAGAAAAAAGCAGCAACAGCAGCAGTGCAAAGAAAGCAGCTGCACAAGCACTGAGTAGCAGGGTAGGGAAGCAACAACAGGGCAAAAGCAACAGCACAAGGGCTTCTGACTTAGTAGCAAAAGAGGAGTGTAAACAGTGGCTCTAGGCCAAATTGGAAGCAAACCAGA
>NW_020638335.1:0-368 GCF_003573695.1 Papaver somniferum
CCAGTGGTCGATAACCTAACTCTAGGTCAACACAACTGGCATATACAAGGGTACCAGTGGTCGACTTTATTGAATTTATTCCTTTTGGTCAAATGGTCTGGTCTCAATTTTTATTATTTTTATTTTTTTTCTCAACTTTTTTTTTCAACTTTTTTTTTTTCAACTTTTTTTTGTAACTCAATCACTCTAATTCATCCTAGCATCGGTAACAACTTGAATCGTGGGCCCCACCTATCACTTAGAGAAACATGGTTTAAAAACAAAATAAAATAAAATAAAAATAGAAGTGAAAAGGACTCAACGAGATATGGTGAAACTATCATGTTATTTCTAACACCTGAGCTCTGTGCTTTTATGAATAGACTCTT
>NW_020638335.1:568-958 GCF_003573695.1 Papaver somniferum
TATTGATATCAAGGGTATAAGGGTAGAATTAGAAACGGAAATTTAGATTATTTCGAGCAGCATTAGCTAACTGTTCATTTTCTGCCTCTAGACGTGCCTGAATTTCACTGAGCATAACACTTATACGTTCACAACTCTCGTTTATCATCTCAGAATATCGTGTACACTCTTCTTTTGAACTATTCATTGCAACTAAACGTTTATACGTCCTTTCAATCTGTTGTTGGGTCTCTTCTAGAGATGGAACAGGTTGAGAAATATCATAATCAGGACTAGTTTCCAAAAACGAGTAACCAGTACTATAGTGTTCCTGATTTTCTTGCTCGTAAGACCAATTCGCGTGTGGATAGTAATTGGGCTCACCATGGTATGAACCATAACCTTGAAAAG
>NW_020638335.1:1158-2444 GCF_003573695.1 Papaver somniferum
AACCAATATTTTTCGAACGAGTTTCCTATTAAGCTCGTTACCCTATCGGTCTCGTTCTATTCCAAATTTTAAAGCTTAGGTTCACGTTCAGTTTTGTTTTCCTAAGATGGGCAAGAAGGAAACGGTGATGAAATTCGAGTCCTTATCTTGATTTGGCCAGGCCTTGCCCTTTACTAGGATATTAAAAACAGTCCAAATTCTTCCTCAATCAATGAATCACCTTAAGGAATACAGTAACTCGCTTACAGGAGATTCGCGAGTGTTTCGATGGACTTACCTCCCGTGCCAGACGGGGGATGAACCGTTGAAGTCGACTCGGGCCACGACTCCTATGTCATGTACGAACCCGAGGGGCCGAGACGATATTGTAATCGTCGTCCTTCCCTGCGAACAGTTTATATTTAATTTTTTTATATAACCCTTCCGTAGGGTTAAAAAAAATAAAAAAAAAATGTCCAAAAGTCCAGAATAAAGTCCAAATAAAAAGTCCAAAAATTATGAAAAATAAAGCCTATTTACAAATTCTAAAAAAAATAAATAAAATCTATATACAAAAATAATAATAATAATATAAATTAAATCCTAAAAAAAATTATATCTTTTTTTTCTTCTCTTTTAGCATTTAGCTTTTAGCTTTAAGCTTTTTGTTCCCAAGTCCTTAGTATTCCACTTCGAACCTGTAAATCAAAGACACAAAAAGAAACGTAAAAAAAAACAAATAATAATAATAAAAAAAAAAATTAAACCTAAAAACAAATCTATATACAAGTCCGCGTCGGCGGCGCCATTATGTTGGAGTATTTTTCGTGCGGTAAATAAGATGTTCATTGCTCGGACTTGAAAAGATTTTTAAAACAAAAATATATACAAAATTTGTCACAGGATCAAGAGATACTAGGACTCAGGATTCCACCAATTCTTATACTCATGCGAATCAACTATTAATTCTAGACAATTATAGCTTATAATGATAACAAATATCGACTCTTTTCTTTGCCAAAAATAGATTTTGTAAAGTATTAGATGTAAATCATAAGCATGATGCATCAAGAGTTCCTAGACTAAGCATACATCATCAGATAAAATCACAAATAATCAAGAAAAATCATAAATCAACTCATAATAGTGCAAATATTCATAAAAGAATTAAATAGAATTAATCATGCATAAAGAATGGTTTCCTCCATCATCCCAGTAATGGGGTTTAGCTATTCATAATAATCATGTTCTAAAAATATATATTTGATGCTCAAAATATGATTAAAAGAGTCAAAAGTTATAAAACA
>NW_020638335.1:2511-3419 GCF_003573695.1 Papaver somniferum
CCCTGGAGGGTCCGTTCTTCGTCTTCTTCTTCCTCCTCGAGCACCAGCAGGAAGCTTTCCTGCAACTCCTGTTCTTCGCCTCTGCAACCTCCCTCTGGTCTCTGATCGACCCCAAAACTCTTGATCCCCTTTTCTATCACCTCAACAGCCTATTTATACTCGACAACAACCAAAATATTCTTGGTTTAATCCCACATATCTTTTCTTTATTATCACGGGAATAACCAAGATTTGTTTCCCTGTGAACTCTGATTATGCGTTAATAGAAGATATTTGGTATTTCTATCTTCTAGGATTCGATATATATCCTTCTAGGTACAATATCTTCCCTCTTTACTCGAGTATCTTCCACATATATTCTTTCCAGGATGCTTCGGTCTCTGTTTAGCTTTGATCTTCTCTAACGGATTGTTCAGCCCAAGTTTTTCGATCCAATTCATTGTACCAAGCCTGTTAGGCTATATTAGGTCCATCCCAATCATTTCCAGCGATTGAATCTCGCTCAAAGCCCACACAAGATCGAACCCTAAACTGCCAGTGAAGTGTGCATGGCATAAGATTTTCCCGCCATTTTTTGTTTTTTTTGAATCGTGAAGAAAGGGTGTCCCCCTAACCACTGTTGGGTGTCCCTTTAGCAACTGGGGTGGAAACATCCTTTTTTTGGGGGGGGAATAGTAATTTTTCTGGGTTCCTCCGGGACATTTCTGGACGTTTCCGGTACATTTCTGGGGCGCTTCCGGCATACTTTCGGGGTACTTCCGGTTCACTGTTTACAGAGGTCCAAATGCCACATTTTCAGTCACTTTCGCCGCAAAACCTTATTTTTCCAAAAACACCTACAAATAAATAAAATACCATAATAAGTACAAAAATGGGTACTAACAATATATACAATTGGGCTATATTAG
>NW_020638335.1:3430-3862 GCF_003573695.1 Papaver somniferum
TCATAATAAATACAAAAATGGATACTAACAATATATACAATTGGGTTATATTAGACACATAAATGCGTCTATCAATGCCGTCGCCCATGCTAAAGCTTTTCGAGAAGTTAACTACCAAGAAGATCAAATGGGTTATTGTCCGAGATATGGCTGGGTTCTTGACAGAAATTGAAGAGCAAAGAAGCTAGTTTACTGCCATTATCTTTGGCTGATGAATGAAGGAGATACAGGGAAGAAGGTGAGGTTACAGCCATTGATGTTTGAAGGTTAAGAAGAGTCTGAGAGTCCTGGTATGTTTAGGAGAGATGGGTTGGTCTCAGATTCGAAAATGGAGACAAGAAGTTAAGCTTAATACTGGAAATGCAGGGGGAAAGAGAGTGAGCTGAAATTATACAATCTGTGATGAATGTTTTAGAAGTTTGAATGATTAGG
>NW_020638336.1:0-1000 GCF_003573695.1 Papaver somniferum
TCGGCCGTTGATCTGGGATCTTCCTCGGGATTGGGTGTGATAACACCCAAGGGGTATTATCTGGTGCTCCTCTGAGCCATCATACCTCTGTGATCCTCTCTCCCTTACCGTCAGATTTGCTGACCGGTGGCATCTTCTGATGAGATACTTGCTATCATGTTTTGATATCTTGTTTTGCATGCCTTCCAAGTGTCTCTTTTTGTACACGTGGTGGATGATGAAAGGTGTACATACAATCATCAATGACGAATATCGGAGATTCAAAAGTCTAATATTCTGAATTTCAGTTTAAAAATTAAACAAAAAGCTCAACTTGTTTAATTATTAAAATTGGTTCCAGCCTGATTACTTCAATTACTTAACTACAAGTTCAGAACCAATGGTTGACATTTAAGCCTAACTAGAACACCTGGCACGCGCTGTAATAGCAGGCGTAGATAGTGAAAATTTAAATGCACCTGGAATGGAAAATTCGGCAAATTCTCAAAACCCGTTTCCAGTGGGGGTGTGGGGGGAAAGCACATTTTGAATAGACAATAAGATCACAAGCAAATTAATAGAAGTTTCCAAAAGAAAAAAAAAAGCCCCAAAAGATGGTTCTTAATATTGTCTAGGATTATATCTTTCGTGCGGTTCTTTTAACTCCCATTTGAAAATATTGGCAAAACGAAGAAAAACCATCAAAGTCAATAGAAGTTCTGTAATGAAGTTTCCTAGATAATTGTTGACAAGAAATAGATAGTTTATTTTTCTACATATTCGACCAGGGAGTGGCTCAAGGAAAATGCATTTAAGAAAAAAAAAACGACTGGAATCTGATTAAAAGTTAAACTGTGTGTACATATTTCATCATCAAACACGTGTATGTGAGAAGACACGTGGAGAGCATGCGGACCAAGTCATCAAAACATGATGACACACGCCCACATCCAAGAAGCCCATCCCGTCAACGTCGGATCTTCGCCCGAACAAATCCAAGGGAAGAAGTTAAAAGATGTAC
>NW_020638337.1:0-428 GCF_003573695.1 Papaver somniferum
TCTTCTCATTTAATTGAGCCAAATAATGAAGAGAATATCTTCAATTAATTCCGTGAATAATTCCTTCCCTGTTTTCGAAAATATCCAAAAATATACGTTTTCCTTCCATTCAAGACACGTACAAAATCTTACTATCATGGTAAGAATATAATCATGTCTTAAAGACACAAATATCCCCATAATATCATGACCAGAATCTCACACAATTGAGATTTCTTTTCCCGTCAAATATCTTTCCCGTGAAGAAGAAGATGGGTCCCCCCCTATCCGGTCTTAGGGTGCGAATAGCAGATGCCATGAGGGGTGTCTCTGATCAGCTGCTTGGGTGCAGATATCCTTTGGGTACCCCTTATCATTTGGGCGCCCCTTATCCACAAGTGAGATTCTGAATAACACGTTCCTTCCGGTGCTTTAGACGACTTTTCCAG
>NW_020638337.1:439-1000 GCF_003573695.1 Papaver somniferum
GGGCGCCCCTTATCCACAAGTGAGATTCTGAATAACACGTTCCTTCCGGTGCTTTAGACGACTTTTCCAGCCGATTTTTCCAAGAATGTTTATTTCCAAAAATACCTAAAAACACATAAAATACCATAATAAGTACAAAAAATCGAGTACCAACAATACATGAAATTAAGGACAACATAGACACAAAAATGTGTCTATCAAATACCCCCAAACTTATTATTTGATAGTCATCGAGCAAACCTAGAAAATAAAAATGACTACACTTAGCACGTGCAACAAGCCATTAAACCGCTAGGTGGCCCTAGCGGTGGAGTGTTGTCTCCGGAGGGTTTACCAGAGGTGTACCCACAAAACCATTACTCCAGACCCTAGTTATCTACGCAGAACCTTGGAAAGCACTAAAGAATCTCCTTGGTTGGCATACAAACATTGACTATAGGAGGAAGTACCCTGATGCGAAATTCCAATTGTTCTACACGAGTTTGCACTCAATATACTAAAATTCATATATAAGTGACAGAGCTCTACTCAGATATTTTCTGTACATCATAATCGGAGTCA
>NW_020638338.1:0-194 GCF_003573695.1 Papaver somniferum
CAAGCATACATCATCATACGACTTCACAACTAATTAAGAAAAATCATAAAACGATTAAATTAATGCAAAAAGTCATAAAAAGAATTAAATATAATTACCACACATATGAAATATGGCTTCCTCCGTCATCCCAGTGTTGGGGTTTAGCTCCTCATATTAATCATGATCTCAAAATATGTGTTTGTTGCTCAAAA
>NW_020638338.1:205-556 GCF_003573695.1 Papaver somniferum
TGGGGTTTAGCTCCTCATATTAATCATGATCTCAAAATATGTGTTTGTTGCTCAAAAGATGATTAAAAGAGTGAAAAGTAATAACACAGACTGTTTGCAACAATGTATTGATGTTGCAAAACAACTGTTACAATGGAACTGTTACAGAAAAACTGTTGCTTTGTCGCTGATTTTAAAACCCTAGAATAAGACTGCCCTGAACAGCTTAATGTTCTTCAGTTGTTAAACAACGACACTTTTCTGCGACTGTCCACCGAGGGTCAATGTTCTTCAGCTGTTCTTCTTCTTCAACAGCAGCAGCAGCAGAAACAGAGTTTGGTAAAGCTCTGATTTCTTCTTCTCTGGCTCTCC
>NW_020638338.1:756-1000 GCF_003573695.1 Papaver somniferum
TCACAATGTCGAGAGATTACTGAGACTCAGGATTCCACCAAACCTCATACCATGTGGTTCAAAAATCAATTCTTAGACAATTATAGCTCTTGTTTATTGACTCTAATTCTTTGCCAGAGTACATTTTAAAAACATTAACTGTAAATCACTAGCATGATGCATCAAAAGCACTTAGACCAAGCATACATCATCATACGACTTCACAACTAATTAAGAAAAATCATAAAACGATTAAATTAATGCA
>NW_020638339.1:0-411 GCF_003573695.1 Papaver somniferum
ACAAGTTGGTTGCGGCTGAAAATGATAGCACCCTTGCTCATAGAGTAGCAATTGCCTTTTTCATGTATGTTTTGGGACATTTTTTCTTTTCTAATGCAAAGACCTATATTGATGCTGGATGGTTAGATGCTTTTGAAAATCTTGATGTAGTATCCACGTATGATTGGGGTGGTGCCGTGTTTTCGAAATTGTATGCGGCACTCCGTTTATCTGGGAGGAGACAGAAGGCACTATGTGTTCCATTCCAAGTATTAGAGGTATTCATTTAATCTAGTATATTTGTCCTTTCATTGTTTATTTTGTTGCTAAGTTATTAAATTGGCTAATTATTTTGATGGATTAGTTTTGGGGGTATGAATACCTGGGCATATGTCGACCAGAAATCCCAGAGGCGAGTACAGAACAAAAATG
>NW_020638339.1:425-999 GCF_003573695.1 Papaver somniferum
GGTATGAATACCTGGGCATATGTCGACCAGAAATCCCAGAGGCGAGTACAAAACAAAAATGACCTGTATCTTCTAAATGGAATGTACCGAAGAATACAAATGATATTTTTCGTTGTAGGGATTTACTGAGTAAGCTTACTGCTGAACAAGTGACATGGCGCCCATGGGAATCATACAGAGAAGTTCTTGCATCTGATATGGGATGCACGGCTACGCGGCTATCAGACTCGAGATATATATTTTCTTATATGGGCATTGTGAGTTAATAATTAAATTTTATTCAATAATTGTTGTTAAATGCCAAGTACCTTTTTTTAATGGTTTTGTTTCTATATAACATACTTACTAAATTCTTATTCCCTTTCTAACTGTACAACACAACATGTATCTTGGTGAAAGGTGTTGGAGGCAAAAACATTGTACTTTCGCTATTCCTATAAGACTACACACATTTATAGGGGATATCGGCAATATTCAAGCTGAACGCGTAAAAAAAGAAGGTTTGGTCGATGCAACAGAGATAGTGCAAGTTGTTAAAGATTATGATATATATTTACAATACTGGAGATTGGTA
>NW_020638340.1:0-382 GCF_003573695.1 Papaver somniferum
AGACTATTCCTAAAAAGGGCATTGTGATGAAAATTCCCAGATCGCTGCCATCTAGATACGAGTCTAAGAAGCATGCCATCGTTGAGGGAAATAACCTTGATAATCTTTCCAGAAATACATTGGTTGGAAATCTAAAGATCTTTGATCATGGGCATACATCCAAAATCGAAAAGGATGTTGCCTTTAAAGCACAGAAGAACACTAAGTTACTTGATAAAAGTAAAAGTGTATGTGTCTCTGAGGATGATCAGTCTGAGGGCGATTTTTCGGATGAAGATATTGACAAATCAGTCTCCTTGATCACAAGACAGTTTAGGGATCTTCTATTGAAGAGAAGTAAACGGTTTTCAAGAGACAAACCTAGGTCATCAGATAAACCTCA
>NW_020638340.1:582-775 GCF_003573695.1 Papaver somniferum
TTCATTGGGATTGTGAAGCCATACCGATACTACTTTTATCGTAGTTATGTGATCTTATCTTGCATCTTCTATCGTACGAGTACAATCAGATTTCTTGGCTTGAGATTTATATCTCCGATAGGCAAGATATAAAAAGTAGTCACAAACATCTTCGTCTTATTGTTTGTGATTCCGCAACATATTGTTTCGCTAC
>NW_020638340.1:826-1000 GCF_003573695.1 Papaver somniferum
TTGTGAGGTGATTGATAACTCTAGGCTGTTCTTCGGGAATATAAGACCGGATTATCAATTGGTTCCTGTTCACCTTGATTATTATCAAAAGACGGAACAAAACCTTTATTGTTTATCTGTGGGAGACAGATTGATCCTTTGATAGACTTGTCTGTGTGAGACAGATTTGTTTAT
>NW_020638341.1:0-825 GCF_003573695.1 Papaver somniferum
AACCCGTGAAACCGCGGGTTAAACCCGTTACGGGCACGGGTTGAAGAAATGACAACCCGTGAAGAATTTCAACCCGCGGGTTTCAACCCGTATTAACCCGAACCCGTGGAACCCGCAACGGGCAAGTCCCGGCCCTCCCGTTTGCCATCTCCAGTCCTAAACTTAGACATGACATGGTCAAAGATGTCTTTGCTGACATGTGCTACAAGGACGGAGTTGCCGCAAGGAAAGAAGTCTCACTGGGTTTTCTCTCCAACAGCGCGACCACATTAAAGCAGCAGTTATTCTTGTCTACAATTGGGAATTTGGTAAAGATGTTTGCTTTGATGTCACAGAGGTCTCTCCGTTTACAAATGCTAGAACTCGATCTTTCACACCCGGCCATGCAATCTCGGCTGATGTAACGCACAAATTGCACAAATACCTTGACCAATGCAGAACACATGGTTATGGCTTCCAAGTTTTAACCTTCACCACCTTAGGTGAATTGAGTGAAGACACTATTTATTTCCTTAAGCGTTTGAGAAACTTCCTTGTTATATATGATGTTAATCATAGAATTGGCAGTTCTCTTTTCCATAGATTGGGTATTATTATTCAAAAAGGTGTCGGAGCGCAAGAAAAATGTTACCCGGCTTTCAGCCATTGCTGTGTAGACTGAGTTTTTCGAGGGCTCTGAAAACTGCTCTCGACAAAGTTCTTGCCAAATCCAATGAGTTATCTCCATGGTTACAACTTTTACTGTTACCCATCTGTACTTTAAACCTTTACATGCCAAACAATGCCAATGAAGAGAGATCTGGTACTCGGAAGAAACTCCAAATC
>NW_020638342.1:0-480 GCF_003573695.1 Papaver somniferum
CAGATTTGTTTATTAAAGTCTTCGACTTTGGGTCGTAGCAACTCTTAGTTGTGGGTGAGATCAGCTAAGGGAATAAAGTGCGTAGTATCCTGCTGGGATGAGAGACGTAAGGAGCGCAACTATACCTTGGATCAGTGTGAGATTGATTTGGGTTCAACTACAGTCCAGACCGAAGTTAGTTTGTAGTAAGCTAGTGTCTGTAGCGGCTTAATACAGTGTGTGTTCAATCTGGACTAGGTCCCGGGATTTTTCTGCATTTGCGATTTCCTCGTTAACAAAACTTCTGGTGTCCGTGTTATTTCTTTTCCGTATTATATTTTTTTATATAATTGAAATATCACAGGTTTGTCCGTTTAATCGATCAATTGGGAAATCCAACCTTTGGTTGTTGATTGAAATTGATTGATCCTTGAACATTGGTCTTTGGTACCGTTCAAGTGATTTCTCTTGTATTCAATTAGACTCGCAGATTTCTATTTG
>NW_020638342.1:491-1000 GCF_003573695.1 Papaver somniferum
TTGAAATTGATTGATCCTTGAACATTGGTCTTTGGTACCGTTCAAGTGATTTCTCTTGTATTCAATTAGACTCGCAGATTTCTACTAGCTTGAGTAAGTGTTAAATCGAGAAAGTGAGATATAACTCTTTGGTATACTTTTATTAAGATTGAGTCTGACTATCTAGTTGATTCTCCTAAAAGTATATTGGGATTTATTCATACAAATTGCTAAGCGAAATATTGGGTGTGGTTGTTAGACCCCCGCTTTTTCTAAAACAAAAGAGAATTAATTAAGAAATAATTCAAATAAGAAAATGGCAAATGTTGGAGGAGGAAATGGAAATCAGGAGGGTAACAATGATAACAACAATCCTTTCTGAATTTTGAATATGCAAGAAGAGAAACACATACTTTGAATCATCACAATCAAGAGAGATTGAGGGATTTTTTGTAGCAAAAAAATAGACAGAAAAGTCGGAGAGGAGGAATATAATCGGATAAAACTAGAGTGAAGAGTTTGAACTATGG
>NW_020638343.1:0-357 GCF_003573695.1 Papaver somniferum
TCTTCAATCATTGTCTTCATCTTCGTCTTCGGTCTTCAACACTTGATGATAACTCTTAAACTTCGTAGAATCTTGACAATGTGATTCTTTCCTCTAATTCCTTGTTGCTTGAAACTTCATTACGGATATTTCTTATTCCATTGGCTTTATTGAATGAATACAAAACCAAAAATGAACTAAACAAACCAAAATATAATACAATGGATTTTTTTTTCTCTTTTTTTTTCGAGACATCAAAATAAAATAAAACTAAAGATGAACCTAACAAATTTTTTTTTTTGCTTGAGAAAATAAAATACAAACTAACAAATGAAAATGTAAAGGCCATGGTATGAGTAATTTACCACTCAATTATTC
>NW_020638343.1:368-658 GCF_003573695.1 Papaver somniferum
TTGAGAAAATAAAATACAAACTAACAAATGAAAATGCAAAGGCCATGGTATGAGTAATTTACCACTCAATTCTTCACAACTTATATGTCTTGATATCATAAACTTCTTGAATTCTCATCTTGATAA
Source organism: Papaver somniferum (assembly GCF_003573695.1). Taxonomy (NCBI): domain Eukaryota; kingdom Viridiplantae; phylum Streptophyta; class Magnoliopsida; order Ranunculales; family Papaveraceae; genus Papaver; species Papaver somniferum. The sequence continues at coordinate 495 of NW_020638343.1, forward strand.
TCTTCACTCTTGTACAATAGTCTTCGACTTGTAAAAATTTTGCTCCTTGTCTTGTTGCTTTACTTGAATCTGAAATCTGCTCATTTCTGTACCGTTGCTCATAAACCTTGAACGTCTTCAACTTTCCATCGAATTTGTGATGCTCTTCTTGTTGATGATGGTGG
>NW_020638343.1:669-925 GCF_003573695.1 Papaver somniferum
CATTTCTGTATTTCTATAGACCCGTTGGTGTAGAGAGAGATAAAGTGGAAGGTGCTAACTGCGAACAAGATTACAAGTGGTATGTAAGTTAGCAATTCGATGTCACCATTCATGATTGATAAAAATATCACTCAAGAGATCAAAATAGTACTTCTATGGTGGGAGGTTGGGTAGCTCACCATTCTACCCGGAGTTTACGTATGGTGACACACACTCTAAAAGCACATATTTAGACAGGGACAAAGAATTGAAGGTC
>NW_020638344.1:0-391 GCF_003573695.1 Papaver somniferum
ATTTTCAATCGTGGGTATATGTTGTTAATGGCTATGATGCTCCCGTTATGGCAGTTGGATATGTAAACGTTCCCAAGAATATTGGTGAATATAATCCTGCCGAGATACTTACTGCAAAGCAAAACTCCGACGGTTTGAATGCCATCAGACATGCCATTACCCCAAATCTTCAGCACCATGTGTCAAATTGCACTAGGTCTAAAAATTCTTGGGATATATTAGAAACCGTATTTGAAGGTAACTCCAGTCAAAAGGAAGCTAGGCTTCAAAACCTTAATTCTGATTGGGAGAACCTTCGTATGGAAGATGAAGATACATTTGATGAGTTTAATCACAAAGTGTCTGAAATTGTTAATGCATCTTTTGCATTGGGTAAGACTATTCCTGAAAA
>NW_020638344.1:591-1000 GCF_003573695.1 Papaver somniferum
TGTTCTTCGGGAATATAAGACCGGATTATCAATTGGTTCCTGTTCACCTTGATTATTATCAAAATATGGAACAAAAACTTTAGGGTTTTTCTGTGGGAGACAGATTGATCCTTTGATAGACTTGTCTGTGTGAGACATATTTGTTTATTGTTAAATCCTGCGATTTTGGGTCGTAGCAACTCTTAGTTGTGGGTGAGATCAGCTAAGGGAATCAAGTGCGCAGTATCCTGCTGGGATCAGAGGCGTAGGGAGTACAACTGTACCTTAGTTCAGTGGGAGACTGATTGGAGTTCAACTACAGTCCAGTCCAAAGTTAGCTTGGATTAGGCTAGTATCTGTAGCGGCTTAATACAGTGTGTGTTCAATATGGACTAAGTCCCTGGGTTTTTCTGCATTTGCGGTTTCCTCG
>NW_020638345.1:0-377 GCF_003573695.1 Papaver somniferum
TACAAGATTACCTTCATACTCGTTTTCCCGAACCTAATGATGTCCAGGAAGAAGTTCAGTCGTTAGAAACCCATCCTCTGGTTGATGTGGTTTGCCCAGGCTATGATCCCCAGATTGACTTTGTTTTCCCACCAAATAGTTTTCTTCCAACTGTGGGAACGTTTATATTCCAAATGTGTCGAATATTAAGTTGTGAGACTAAACCTAAATGCCTTAGGAAATTAGAATCGACACATTTGCTTAAGAATGACCACTATTCTCACTGTGGTCAATTATGTAAGTCATATCTGATTGACTTAGAGGATCCGCAATTATTTAGGTTATTACTTTGTGCTTCTAAGATCATATTTGAGTTTTTCCAGACTTTAGGACCTAAT
>NW_020638345.1:423-1000 GCF_003573695.1 Papaver somniferum
AGCTCTTTTTGGTTTTAAAGACCCACAGTTATTCCGGCTACTGTTATACGGTTCGAGTTGACTAAACCTTTCCTACGTCTGGCTGAAGACTTTAAACTTAGCACTTCTTGGGAGGTAACCCAATCTCATGCAACACGGTAATATCCTTCCTTAACTCTTTTTGCTTCAAATGGTAACAGTTTCTCCTTGTTCATGCTTTTAGTTTCATCTTTAGAACATTGAGGACAATGTTAGATTTAAGTTTGGGGGTATGGGAGAAACACTTTAGTCGCATCTTTGAAACTTCTAGCGTCACATAGTACCCGATTAGCTAAGTTTACATACTGTTTCTCACCGAAAAGATAGAAATTGGAATGCTAGAGATAACAACCTATTGAGACATTAGAGAAAAAGACATTGAGATCCTTGAAATTCAGGAGAGAACTTGTTCCTTTTAGAGGGTAACCGTGATGGACCTAACCATCCATGATGGAAAGGCAAGTAGGTCAGAAGGAAATGCCAGAAAGACAGAGCAACCTCACAATGTAGTCTTAGTTACTGGATTACGACTCTCTCTCAGTAGAAACTTATCATCATC
>NW_020638346.1:0-403 GCF_003573695.1 Papaver somniferum
TCATTACTACAACCACGAAAAATATTAAATCATTTTGGCGCCGCCGACGCGGATTTGTGCTTAGGTAGATTGATTTTTTTTTTAGGTTTATTATTTTTTTAGAACTGTTTGTTCCTTTTTACGTTTCTTTTTGTCTTTATTTTGCAGGTTCAAAGTGAAAACTAAGGACTTGGAGAGGAAAAATCTTAAAGCGAAAAGCGAAGAAAAAAAAGGACAATTTTAGGATTTAATTTTTAATTTTTTTGAGTGTGTGAGGAAAACTGTAATTTTTTTTTTATTTATTTTGGACTTTAAACAATTGGACTTTATTTTTTTTAACCCTACGGAAGGGTATTATTATTAAAAAAAAAAAATTTATTATATAAACTGTGTGCAGGGAAGGACGACGATTACTATATCGTCT
>NW_020638346.1:603-1000 GCF_003573695.1 Papaver somniferum
CAGGGGCTTAGCAGCAGCAGCAGTACAGTTCAACAACAGCAACAGGCAGCAACAGGGGTAGTTCAGCAGCAACAGGCTGCAACAGCAGCCACAGAAGCTCAGCAGCAGTAGCAGGGGACCATCAACACAGGCTCATCTCAACAACAGCAGCTGTAGCAGCTCAAGGCAAGTTGCACAGCACAGCAGCCTTTGAACAACAGCACAACAAGGTACCTGGACAGCTCAAGGAGAAGATTAGTTTCTTGCTAGAAGCTAAGAAGTTCAGCTGCACTACACAGCAGCTACTAAAACAGCAAGTTACACTAAAATGCAATAATGCAACGCATGATGAGTATGCTAGAGTGAAAAAATATGCAAAAGAGTATGCAATGATGCAAATGAACTAACATGCAAAAAC
>NW_020638347.1:0-180 GCF_003573695.1 Papaver somniferum
TTTGCTTGCTTACAATGCGTGTTGCTATGTTTTGGTTTGGTCAATAGAAACAGGAATTCTAGCCAAAATTGACCAATTCTGTCACCCATACTGTGTTCCTCAACCTATCTCACATCTCTATACCAAAATTCAGCCATTGAATCGACCTACAACTCCTTCATTTTCTCGATCGAAATCTCT
>NW_020638347.1:191-469 GCF_003573695.1 Papaver somniferum
AATTGTTGAAGAAGGTGCCCCTTATCCTGGACTGGGGTGCGAATAGCAGATGCCTTGGGGGTGACCTGGGGGTGCCCCTTAGTAATTAGGTTACCCCTTATCCAAACTTGGGAGTCCGAATAACACGTGTCCTCCGGGTGCCAAAATCAACTTTTATAGCCGAATTTTCTTAAAATATTTATTTCCAAAAAAATACCTACAAATACATAAAATAACAAAATTAGTACAAAATCGAGTGCCAACAATATATAGTATTGAGAACAAATTGGACACAAAAA
>NW_020638347.1:669-1328 GCF_003573695.1 Papaver somniferum
TACACTGTGGGCTTGACCCAAAAACAGAAAACGTTTTCAAAGCCCAGTTGGGCCTCGACCTTTGGCTATTTAAGAGCCCAAATTTCAAATTGTTACCTGGGCTTGTTTCTGAACTGTGGGTCTGAACCAAAGTACAAGTGGGCCAAAATTTCAAAATTCCAAAAAACAACAGTGAGCTTTACTCACCAGCAGTGGGCCTGTTTTTCAAAAACGTAGCTGGGCTTCGCAAAACCCAACAGTGGGCTTGGTCTCCTTATCCCATTAAAAACCAAATGTTTTTCTCCCATAAAAACCAAAGTTTTCCAAATGTTTCCCTAAAAACCAAAATTTTTCTTTTTCCCATCAAAACCAAATGTCTCCCGACAAAACCAAATTTTTCCCAAAAAGTCCAATCCCATTAAAAACCAAATTTTCTTGTAGATAGTTTCTTAGTTAAATCTTTTGTTTCTTTTGTATATATAGTGCTAATCCAATATGATCTCGGCTAAAAAAATGTTGGATTTTTTCCTTGAATAACGGAGTTCTAATATTGCTTTCGCCGAAATCGGGTATTCTCTTTCCTTTTTCTCTACTCAGCATAATCCTCTCCATAAGTTGTATTATAATTCTTTACATCTTTTGAAACATTGAGGACAATGTTTAGTTTAGGTTTGGGGGTA
>NW_020638347.1:1528-1824 GCF_003573695.1 Papaver somniferum
CCAATCACTTTAGAATACTGAATGAGACTTGACTAGCTTGTTCTTTGGTTGGCTGGGATAGAAGTTGGAGGATACGTTAAGAAAAGCAACCATAGAATTTGACCGGATGCATTCGATAAGGGCCACCTCTTGCTAAGAGTCATGTAATTATGTTTTTCTTTTTGTTCATGTATCAAAAGTGTCACTATGTTGTAAAGATCAAAGTTTTTTCTTACAAAAAAAAAAAATTAAAAAAAAAAAAAAAAAAATATCAGAAAAAATATCAGAAAAAAAAATAAAAAAAAATCAAGTATTTA
>NW_020638348.1:0-501 GCF_003573695.1 Papaver somniferum
TTTGCTTTTAAGACTTAGTAACGTATAATTAGTTGGTTGGAAGGTTTTGTTTTGTTTCATTTCGGGGGATTTGTTTGATCTCTTTTGGTTAAAATGGGATCAGTTTTGAATAACCCTAACTTCAGTTTCTTTTCTGAGAAGATAATCAATAATGGAGCTACAAGTTCAGTACCATCTCTGTATATTCCTGATGAGGAAATAGATGAGAGTATTGGTGAATGGAATTTTAGTCTAATTGGTAGATTAGATTTTGTTAAATTGAAATTTGCTGCCGCTGAAGAATCTTTGAGGAAACAATGGAAATTAACAGGTGAGTATCAATTGATTCCTCTTGGAAAAGGTTTTTTCATCATCAAATTTATCAAATGAAAAAGATATGAAGTATATATGGAATGGTTGGTGGAAAATTGATTCACAGATCCTTAGACTAAGACTTTGGGAACCAAATTTTAATCCCGCTGCTCAGAAAACTACCACATCTTTTGTATGGGTGAACTTTCC
>NW_020638348.1:512-1000 GCF_003573695.1 Papaver somniferum
CCAAATTTTAATCCCGCTGCTCAGAAAACTACTACAGCTTTTGTATGGGTGAACTTTCCAGGATTGGCAATTGAATATTGGAAAGAAAAGATTCTAATGTCCTTGGGTGATGCTATTGGAAGATCTATAAAAGTAGATGAAACAAGTCTAAAAAGGGAAGTTGGGTATTATGCCAGTGTTCTAGTGGAAGTGGATTTGGCTAACAAGGTTCCTAATCAAGTTTTAGTAAAAACCAAATATGGAAGTTTTGAGCAAGAAGTACAGATTCCTAAAATTCCTAGTTTTTGCAGTCATTGCAAAGTGGTAGAGCATTTAATTACTGAATGCAGAGTGCATCAAAAAGAACAAAAGCAGTTTGATAATGTTGATGAAGTTCCTAAAGTGCAGAGGAAAATATGGAAACTTAAAGAGAAAACTATAACTCCTATAGGTTTTGATATTTGTAATACCCCAAAAACAACAACTGAAGATGGAGTGGAGAAATAATT
>NW_020638349.1:0-415 GCF_003573695.1 Papaver somniferum
GGTGCCCCTTATCCAAATTAGGGGTGCCTTTAGCAATTCTTCTGGGATGTTTTCTGCACTTTTTCAGGGTTCCTCCGGGGTATTTCCGGTACACTATCAACGGCAATCCAAGGGCCACATTTTTAGCCAATTTTTGCCGCAAAGCCTTATTTATCCAAAAACACCTACAAAGAGATTAAAAACCAAAATAAGTACAACAATGGGCACTAACAATATACACAATTGAGATAAATTAGACACATAAATGCGTCTATCAAATACCCCCAAACTTATTATTTGCTAGTCTCGAGCAAATCAAAAATACAAAATAAAATCCTAACTCACTGTCGCAGGCATTGTCGATTGCAATTAGCGTATGCAATAAGCCTTTAAACCCCTAGGTGGCCCTAGTGGACGAGTTATAGTCTCTGGACGG
>NW_020638349.1:426-732 GCF_003573695.1 Papaver somniferum
CCCCCAAACTTATTATTTGCTAGTCCCGAGCAAATCAAAACTACAAAATAAAATCCTAACTCACTGTCGCAGGCATCGTCGATTGCATTTAGCGTATGCAATAAGCCTTTAAACCCCTAGGTGGCCCTAGTGGCCGAGTTATAGTCTCGGGAGGGCTTACCAGAGATATACCCACAAAACCTGTACTCCAGACCTTAGCTATCTACGCAGAACCTTGGAAGGCACTAAAGAATCTCCTTGGTTGGCATACTTATTGACTACAGGAAGAAGTACCCTGATGCGAAATTCCAATTGATGTACACGAGT
>NW_020638349.1:743-1000 GCF_003573695.1 Papaver somniferum
TCGCAGGCATCGTCGATTGCATTTAGCGTATGCAATAAGCCTTTAAACCCCTAGGTGGCCCTAGTGGCCGAGTTATAGTCTCGGGAGGGCTTACCAGAGATATACCCACAAAACCTGTACTCCAGACCTTAGCTATCTACGCAGAACCTTGGAAGGCACTAAAGAATCTCCTTGGTTGGCATACTTATTGACTACAGGAAGAAGTACCCTGATGCGAAATTCCAATTGCTGTACACGAGTTTGCACTCAAGCATACT
>NW_020638350.1:0-417 GCF_003573695.1 Papaver somniferum
CCCCCACTATTTCTAGATTTAAAAGGAAATCTCTCTTCAAAGAAATCAACATCAATAGATTCAATAATAACCTTATTATTAATATCAAAGAACCTATAAGCTTTACTGTTTTGAGCATAACCAATAAAAACACATTCATAAGCTCTACTTTCTAACTTATGTCTTTCAGGATCAGGTTTTCTAACGAAAGCTAAACAACCCCAAACTCTAAAATAAGATACATTAGGTTTTCTATCTCTCCAGATTTCATAAGGAGATATCTTGGTTCTATTATTGGGAATGCGATTCAAAACATGTAAAACAGTCAACAAACATTCATCCCACCAATGGGAAGCAACACCAGAACTAAGCAAACAAGCAACAGTAAGTTCAGTCAGTGTACGATTCTTTCTTTCAGCTTTTCCATTTATTTGAGGA
>NW_020638350.1:428-900 GCF_003573695.1 Papaver somniferum
TGAGAAGCAGCACCAGAGCTAAGCAAACAAGCAACAGTCAATTCAGTAAGAGTACGATTCTTTCTTTCAGCTTTCCCATTCATTTGAGGATTATATGGTGCAGTTCTTTCATGTATAATGCCATTAGTTTGATAAATTTCAGTAAAAGGAGCAGAATCATATTCAGTGCCTCTATCACTACGAAACCTCTTAATTTTTCTACCAAATTGATTTTCAATTTCAGCAATAAAGATCTTAAGTTTTTCAATATCTTCATTCTTATGGCTCAACAAATAAACATAAGTATAATAAGAACAATCATCAATGAGCGTCATGATATACCTCTTGCCATTTCTAGTTAGGATACCTTCATATTCACACAAATAAGAATGTATTAAGTTTAGCGGTTTGGATTCTCTTACAACAAATTTATGTGAAGTTTTAGTTATTTTTGCTTGACTGCAGTATTCACATTTTTCAAATTTATTTTCAA
>NW_020638351.1:0-418 GCF_003573695.1 Papaver somniferum
AGAATGAGGGTCAGATTGAGTATGATTTTGTTCCCAAAGCCCCATTCCCACAACTGCTAGTTCCGACTAAGAGGGAGTCCAACTTTAATGATATATTGGAGGTTTTTAAGCAGGTTAATATCAACCTTCCATTATTAGATGCAATTAGGCAGATTCCCTCTTATGCCAAGTTCCTTAAGGACTTGTGTACGCGAAAGCGTAAGCTCAGTGTCCAGAAGAAAGCCTTCATAGCTAGTCACGTGAGTTCTATTATTCAGAATACCACTACTCCTAAGTATAAAGACCCAGGGTCCCCTACCATTGCTTGTACAATAGGTAAGTACCGTGTTGAGAAAGCATTTCTTGACTTAGGAGCCAGTGTGAACTTACTGCCATACCATGTGTACCTTAATCTAGGACTTGGTGAGATGAAACCTAC
>NW_020638351.1:618-1000 GCF_003573695.1 Papaver somniferum
GAAATTCAAGCCATAGTTAAAGGTCTTACGGAGAATAGTGATTACCCTAAATTTGGGGGTAGAGATTGTCAATTATCCCCAGTAGAAGTCCCTAACTTGGGACTCAAGCCTAGTGCATCTGAGGTATCACTTGAGTCTATTCAGACTCCACAACCTGATCCGCCTGATACTTTTCAGGAGGAAATCCATATATTAGAAACCCGTTTTTCGGATGAATCTATTTTTTAAGACACTCTTATGAAGCCCAACTGGAGGGTCTGGATAGATCCGGTTGTCTTCCAAGAAACCTTAGATGAGGATGTGCTCCTTCTGTTCATTTTTCTGAACCAGTGCAGTTGTCTCATATTGGTGTTAGCTCTATTTGGTATTATGGACCCACAAC
>NW_020638352.1:0-1068 GCF_003573695.1 Papaver somniferum
TATATACCTTGAGAAACTTCTGCATTTTACACATGCATGGTGTAACAACTTGATTTCACACGTATTGACACTAAAAATGTTACTTACATCTAAGAATACAAAAACAACATAAACATCTATAAAACTTAAAGATCTTAAACCAAAATCAGTTCAACACAATTTATAACGAACTAAATTCCGAATATTCAATCAAATCAACAATTAATAATAGTACCTGAACAATTTTACCCAATTTTAAATCCCTTACTAATTCATGGCTAATTAGTTGTCTACGGACTCATATTCTTCACATTTCATATGTTTGTTACTATCAGATTATAAAAATGATGAAAAACCTAGTTCTCGCGTCATGAAAAGAAAAATCAGGAAAATCAATCAATAAGAAATCGACGAGGAGCCGCCAATTAAACCCTAAAAATATAAAATTAAAGATGAGGAAAACAAACATTAACAATTATCATCGTCACTGATTTTGGTTTGCAGAGAATTAGATTTCCTTGGCTTTTCTCCATCAATCGCCATGGCAAAGTTCTTTGTCGGAGAAGAAACTGAAAGAAGGAACTAGATCCAGAATGTTATCATCGTACGAGGGCACTTTAGGCATTTAGGAAAAAACGCTTCATAACTCTCACACGTGTTTGGACCGGGGGTTAATTCTTTTGGTCCAAAAACATTAAATCGGACTTAAAAGATATCTAATGATGGACTACACATTAAGCGGGTTCTAGTAAACAGGATTAACCAGCTTATTACACGTTAGGAAGCCATTGCCAATCCAGCTGCCGTCATTGATGCTCATTCTCATTACAACATTAATTCAGGTGCATCAATTCAGGTACGATTCTTGGTCAGGGAAAAGACCTCTCAAAGGACTGCTAAAGATGACGCATAGGACGATTAAATTAAAGGTTACAATTTAAAGATGATGCATCTACCAGAAACCACTGCTCCTGCATCTTGTCCACTTCTTTCAAGCAATCTTCCTGTTCCGTCATAAACATGTTCAGGCAACGCTCCTCTGTCATCTTCAACAAGTTGTGATGCAAACTAGCAGACTGAAACAACACG
>NW_020638353.1:0-311 GCF_003573695.1 Papaver somniferum
GCTGAATTCTCGCTTAACCAAGGAAATGGATGAAGCTATTTACACATGAATAATTGGTAATTATTTCATTTTCTCTAATTTTTAATTATAATTCACTCAATCACTGCTTTTGCATATTTTTTAAATGTTTACATAATTTTCTTAATTACTTGTGATTCAATTTGATAGATTATACTTTGTTTAATCAATTGATAGTCTATGCTTGGGGAATACAATTAATATTTGAGAATATGTTTGATTATTTGTGAATTAAGAAATAAGGGACTTAAAAGATAATTAGAGTTTTGGATTATTTGCCATAATTTATTCAT
>NW_020638353.1:322-1000 GCF_003573695.1 Papaver somniferum
AGGAATTAAGAAATAAGAGACTTAAAAGATAATTAGAGTTTTGGATTATTTGCCATAATTTATTCATGTGTGATAGTGGAATCAGCGTCTTGTTTATTCCTAATAATCTTGAATTAAGTTTTGTTTGTTTTTAAATTTCATTAAATCTAAAATCTTTTGCTTTCACAAGTCTCAAAGAACTTTTTACTACAACTCAATTGAAAATCACATCAATTTTTGGCGCCGCCGACGCGGATTTGTCTTTAGGCTAGAGTTTTTAGATTTTTTTTTTTTTAGATTTTTTTTATTTGTTTGTTCTACTTTACGTTTTTGGGTTTTTGTCTTTTTACTACAGATTCTGGAATTTGGAACGAAAGAAAAATTTACCAAAACTTTTGGTGAATACTTAAATATTTGGAGTTAATGACAAAGCGAAAAGAGCGAAATAAAAAAAAAAAAAAAATAAAAAGAGAGAGATAGAGAGACATTTTTTTTTTAGAATTTTTTTTAGATTATGTTTTTCTTTTGCACTATATTTTTGGATTGTGGACTGTGGGACTTTATTATTTTTTTTAACCCTACGGAAGGGTAGTTTAAATATCAATTGTTTGTAGAGAAGGACGGTGATTACGATATCGCCTCGGCCCCTCGGGGTCGTACATGACATAGGAGTCGTGGCCCGAGTCGACTACAACGGTT
>NW_020638354.1:0-431 GCF_003573695.1 Papaver somniferum
AAATACCGCTTTTTGAGCCAATTTTCCCAGAAAAACTTATTTCTCCAAAAACACCTACAAAAACATAAAATAATCAAATAAGTATAAAATGGAGCACTAACAATACACATAATTGAGATCAAAATAGACACGTAAATGCGTCTATCAAATACCCCCAAACTTATTATTTGCTAGTCCTCGAGCAAAACTGAAATAAATAAAATCCTAACTCACTGTCGCAGGCATCGTCGATTGCATTTAGCGTATGCAATAAGCCTTTAAACCCCTAGGTGTCCCTAGTGGCGGAGTGTTGTCTCCGGATGGCTTACCAGAGGTATACCCACAAAACCTTTATACTCCAGACCCTAGCTATCTACACAGAACCTTGGAAGGCACTAAAGAATCTCCTTGGTTGGCATACTTATTGACTACAGGAGGAAGTACCCTGATGC
>NW_020638354.1:519-1000 GCF_003573695.1 Papaver somniferum
CATATGTACATGAGTTCGGACTCAAGAATACTAAAATTCATATGAAGTGACAGAGCTCTACTCAGATAGTCTCACTATGGACATCAACATCCGGAGTCAAAACTAATCACATGGATAGATCAAGAAGATGGATATAGAAAAACATAGATGGTTTTGATGTTTACTAGGTGAACGATGTTTCTCATATTTGTATGAAGGCCTCCGCCAAAATGAACCTATCCTAATGGACTGAGATACTAGTCTGACTAATATCAACACACTGGCATATACAACGGTACCAGTGGTCGATAATCCTAACTCTAGGTCAACACGACTGGCATATACAAGGGTTCCAGTGGTCGAATTTATTGAATTTATTCCAGTTGGTCTGATGGTCTGGTCTCAATTTCTCTTCTTTTTTTTTTTTTTTTTGTATATCAATCTCTCTAATTCACCCTAGCATTGGTAACAACTTGAATCGTGAGCCCCACCTAATCACTTA
>NW_020638355.1:0-186 GCF_003573695.1 Papaver somniferum
GAGTTGCACTTGTTGGCTTAGCCATCATCCTCGGAGCTATAGAATTTAAAGCTCGCAACATCATGTTGAAGTTTTTACTAACTGTCCACCGAGAGCGACCAAATGTGTCACGTATTGTGCAATATCGTGAACTTTGGCCAACAACGAGTAAAAATGTACCAAGCATTTCTTCAATAGAAACACATC
>NW_020638355.1:197-468 GCF_003573695.1 Papaver somniferum
TTTGATAGACACATTTATGTGTCTAATATATCTCATTTGTGTATATCATAAGTGCTCGATTTTGTACTTATTATGGTCTTTTATGCTTTTGTAGGTGTTTTTGGATAAATAAGGCTTTGCGGCAAAATTGGCTAAAAATGTGGCCCTTGGAAATGCCCCAGAAGTGTACCGGAAATACCCCGGAGGAACCCTGAAAAAGTGCGGAAAACATCCCAGAAGAATTGCTAAAGGCACCCCTAATTTGGATAAGGGGCACCCCATTTCAGGGCAT
>NW_020638355.1:668-1000 GCF_003573695.1 Papaver somniferum
CATCAAATTTTTGGCGCCGCCGACGCGGATTTGTGTTTAGGTAGCATTTTTAGATTTATTTTTTTTATTATTTTCATTTGTTCCTCTTTACGTGTCTTTTTGTCTTTGATTTACAGGTTCGAAGTGGAACACTAAGGACTTGGAAAAAAAAAACTTAAAGCGAAAAGCGAAAAGAGAAGAAAAGAAGACAAATTAATTTTTAGGATTTAATTTAATTTTAATTTTAATTTTTTTTAAATTTTTAGATATTTTTATTATTATTATTTTTTTTATTTTTTTAGAATTGTAGTAGGAAATATTGTAATTTTCTTTTTCTTTTGCACTTTGAACTT
>NW_020638356.1:0-593 GCF_003573695.1 Papaver somniferum
TTTCTCTTGATGAAATATGCTTGGTTTATTGCTTTTGATATTTCATGCTTGCGATTAACAATGGATGTTTTGAAAATCTGATTTAGGCAATGATTAGAATCACAATTGTTTTTGATTTGAATTATAATGTCTAGAATTGCATGATAATAATTATTATTGAATCACATGAATTTTGGTGAATGGTGAAATCATAACCCCTGGTCTTTCCATAATATTTACATCACCTTTGAATTTAATTTGTTTTATCTTTATTTTTATTAAGTCTAAATTTTTTTTCCTTCACAAGTCTGAAAAGAACCCAGTTTTTACCACAACTACAACATCATTTGAAAATACATCACAAATGTGTCACGTATTGTGCAATATCGTGAACTTTGGCCAACAACGAGTAAAAATGTACCAAGCATTTCTTCAATAGAAACGCATCTTGTATCACATAATGATGTAGTTTCTCTAGTGATACAACATAGTTTTAGAAAAATATCAGGGTACATCCTATAACTTCTTCGAAAGTCTTCTGGGTCTTGACGCAAAACTCTCCTTATATAGTTATATCCAAACAAAGTAACTGGGCGTCTCATTGGTCTTTCAAT
>NW_020638356.1:610-1000 GCF_003573695.1 Papaver somniferum
TATAGTTATATCCAAACAAAGTAACTGGGCGTCTCACTGGTCTTTCAATGCGCTGACTTTGTATGTATTGCAATTGCTTGATTATATCCATCAACCATGAATGCATCGCTGAAAGTATATTCAAAAATATGGATAGTTCAAATTCATTATTGCTGCTTACCTCTTCATCATCACTGCTTTCTTCTTCTGTATCAAAGGCTTCATCTTCACTATCAGTAGATAAATCCAAATCAGACATGTTCACCTAAAAAGATGATAAAAGTACTTTTTTTTATTAGAATCATCATTATTTCAAAAGCATAAAAGTATATGTATATAGAAAATAAGCATATAGAATATAAAGTTCATAAATTCAATCATAATAACCATAAAGATGTCAACCCATAAAAA
>NW_020638357.1:0-530 GCF_003573695.1 Papaver somniferum
TATGGTTTCCGGATCATTATGTAAGGGGGAGTGGTTTCCATGTGAGATGAAGTATTGACTAAGGGGGAGTGATACAAAACACCATAGTATTGTTGTCAAGGTTGTGATACAAGTGAACTTTGATATTGTGTAATGATATTATGTCACTGTATAACAATGATCGAGAACTCTGTTTTCTCATTGTTATAGCTACGTATTTTCAACAATGATGATGCTAAACTTACAACCTTTGGGATAATTGGAGTACTTGGAAGTGACGAAGATTTCGAGTAATGTTGAAGATTAGGCATGTGGAATAGGAGCTTCAAAAATGTATTTATCTGTTTTGTATTCCATATGTATTAATAGTTTTTCCATTAAAAATGACAAAGGGGGAGATTGTTAGAGCATTGTTTGGTCGAACTTGCATGTGTTGCTATCTCAAGCATGTTTGTCAATGTTAGTGATCAAAACTATAAAGTCTTGATTTCTAGTCTACTATAACTAAGGTCTCGGACTATGATAGAAAGTGTAGTTGAGCTCAAGAACTC
>NW_020638357.1:541-1000 GCF_003573695.1 Papaver somniferum
AACTATAAAGTCTTGATTTCTAGTCTACTATAACTAAGGTCTCGGACTATGATAGAAAGTGTAGTTGAGCTCAAGAACTCCATGACAATTATCATACAAGACGAAGGACTACTCAAGGAACCGATGGATCTTCATCAACTAAAAGGTATGTGGAGACTTGAACTTATCTATCACTCAAAAGTCTATCTACTCTATCTCCTATCTTGAGACAAAAGTCGTTTACTATATAGACTAAGATTATACACATTTGATATTTCGAGCCGAGTTTATCTCGCCTATTGATTTCTCTAAATATATATTGGTAATATTTCGCTTTAACCAAGTTCATTTTTACCTAGTGACGAAAGTCATGATATGTTTCAATCACTTTGAGAATTGCTCTGACGAAAAATGGTTTGTGAATAACAATTATATAACGTCCTCTGAGAATGTTTCAATGATTGAAATGAGAGTTTAGAT
>NW_020638358.1:0-568 GCF_003573695.1 Papaver somniferum
AACCAAAAACCATTGGAAAACTGATTAATTTTTAAACTTAGTTTCTACCGTCGATTTACAAGTATTAGATTCTACCCATTGATTTAGAGGATAAATAGAAACCCTAAATCTAATATTTCATTATGATACTCTCCCTCTTTCTCTTTCTCCTTCTCTCAGCCGCCTCCCTTCTCCACCCCCAACTACAGCTGCTGCTACTCGACTTTTTTCTTCCCGTCTTCCTTCTTTTTTATTTGTCAATAACTAAATTAAGATATATTATATATCTTCTTTTGATCTCTAGAATTGGAGTAAGCTTTAACTATTCTTGATATTTTATTTTATTTTATTTTTTTGTCTGTATATTTGTGTAAACCAATACTATCGGCAACTACGATTTTTTTATCTGTAAATTTGTGTATTTTTTTTTTGGTTTGACATAATTATTGGTTAACCAAAAACCACTGGGACAAACCGAAACCAACTGGAACCATTTGGAAACCGAACCAATGGTTAATGGATTGGTTTGGTTTAGATTTTTAGAAACCAATAATATTGGTTTCGGTTTTGGTTTGGCTAGAAACCGAAC
>NW_020638358.1:579-1000 GCF_003573695.1 Papaver somniferum
ATTAATGGATTGGTTTGGTTTAAATTTTTAGAAACCAATAGTATTGGTTTCAGTTTTGATTTGGCTAGAAACCGAACCAAAACCGACCATGAACAGCCCTAATGATAATCGTGTAGGTTGAAGGAATGATCTCCACTTCCTCCATTCCTATACCAAAAGAAACTACACATTTTCTCTCTCATGGCAATTTCCTTGGACAAACTCAGCCTCATGATCGTTTCGATACTCGGATTTGAATTAGTCTGTGAGTGTGTTAATTGAACTTCTCCGCTGTCCAAGGACGGATCCTTGATCTTCTCCTTAGGACCAGGAATTATTGATTAGTGGAGTTTTATTTTTATCATCATTGTTTTTTGTTTTTTTTATTAACCTAAATTTTTGGTAATGATCACTGATAGATCGAAGAAGATGAGAGACATGA
>NW_020638359.1:0-396 GCF_003573695.1 Papaver somniferum
CACACGGCATAGGAGTCGTGGCCCGAGTCGACTTCAGCGGTTCTTCGCCCGTCTGGTACGGGAGGTAAAATTCTAAACACCCGCGAATCTCCTGCAAGCGGGTTACTGGACTCCTTAAGGTGAATATATGCTGAGGACTTGAATATGGACTGTTTTTAAATTCCTAGTAAAGGGAAAGGACTGGACCATATAAGATAAGGGTTCGGATTTCATCACCGCTCCCTTCTTGCCCGCCTTAGGAAAACGAAACCTAAAGCGAACCTAAGTCTAAAATATGATTAGAAAGAGACCTATAGGGTATCGAGCTTAACAGGACAATCATTCGAAAAATATTGGTTACTCTTTTAAGCACACCTCAAAGTTCTTGACGGTTTATGTGAGTTGAATGCGTGACTG
>NW_020638359.1:596-946 GCF_003573695.1 Papaver somniferum
TAGCTAGGAAAACTTCTCATATGCTCCTCTCCCTGTGGACAAACCCCTACTCACTCTTTTATTACAAATATTGACCTTGTATACTTGCAAGCATATTGTGTGCATCTTTAGAAGTACACCACAGACCATTTGACCAAAAGGAATAAATTCAATAAAGTCGACCACTGGTACCCTTGTATATGCCAGTTGTGTTGACCTAGAGTTAGGTTATCGACCGCTGGTACCCTTGTATATGCCAGTGTGTTGATATTAGTCAGACTAGTATCTCAATCCATTAGGATAGGTTCATTTTGGCGGAGGCCTTCAGACAGATATGGGAAACGCCGTTCACTTAGTAAACATCAAAACCA
>NW_020638360.1:0-347 GCF_003573695.1 Papaver somniferum
TTCACAATTCGAATCGGAATTCGACGGAAAAAACGGCAGCAGTCGTGAAGGTTTGGAATTGGATTTCGCAAGGGATTCGACCAGATTCGATTGCAGATATTTGTTGGGATGGACTTTCCGGATCACAACAGGGCTGGTAGATTGATTGGACTCAACCAATTGAGGCTGGATAAGCCGCGAGAAGAAAACAGAGGAGGAAGAAGTTTTCGGGCTCTGTTGAGATTATATTTGGCAGTTACGGGTGATTTGAGGGAAGATAACCCTTCCTGAGATTCGTATCAATCTAATAGAGGAACTGGAATGACCTGTACAGCTCAGAAACGCGTAGAGAAGAGTTTGGAAAGTGG
>NW_020638360.1:358-1000 GCF_003573695.1 Papaver somniferum
GCTGGAATGACCTGTACAGATCAGAAACGCGTAGAGAAGAGTTTGGAAAGTGGAGAAGTTCGAGACTTTCTGCCGAAGAAAAGATAGAATTGAATCGAGTATTAGGGTTCCTGTTGGCTATAAAAAGGTTGCTTCAAGTCACAGAGGGGGTCGAGACTTTGGGGGACCGAGCTGAAGGCTTGGTGAAGCTGCAGAGGTGAAAATCAAGAGTTGCAGAGAAGACGTTTCTGCTGCTGAAGAACAACGTCGTAGAACACTTCGCAACTTAGCAAGAAACCGTTACCTAATCTTTCAAATCCAATACCTTTGTAACAGCTTTGCAACAACTATTCCTGTTAGAATTTATTTGTAAGGGCAGCTTCCGTAACAGTGGATTCTGTAACAATTATATTTGTTACAGATTCACTTCTCCAATAAAAACACCTATTTGAGCCATGATTAAATATTTTGAGCGTGTTTTTGACATGAGGAGCTAAACCCCAACACTGGGATGATGGAGGAAGCCCTGTTTCACAATCACTTGGTAACTATAATTGATTCTTTATGACTTTTGCACTTGTTTTAATCGATTTATGATTTTTCTTGATTAGTTGTGATTTTGTTTGATGTCGCATGCTGGGTTTTAGGAACTTTTGATGCGTC
>NW_020638361.1:0-319 GCF_003573695.1 Papaver somniferum
CTGCTGCTGTTGCTGCTGGCGGTGGTGCTGCTACAGATCCACCTCCTACCGGTGGTGTTGAAGAAGTTGTTTCTCAAACTCCCGAGGAAAAACAAAAGGCCATCGACAAATGGATCGATAATGACTTTGATTGCAAAAACTACATTCTTAATGCATTATATGACGATTTATATGAGTATTATTCAACTTTTGAAACTACTAAAGATGTATGGGATGCATTACAGAAAAAATATGACACCGAGGAAGCGGGTTCAAAGAAATATGCTGTGAGCCGGTATGTGAGATACCAAATGGTGGATGATAGATCAGTTGTTGCACA
>NW_020638361.1:519-1000 GCF_003573695.1 Papaver somniferum
AGTGCAGAGAAATCGAAAGAGATAAGCTGTTTTATCCCATAGGGTTTCGACAAAAAACTGACTGCTAGCACAATCAAGAGGCAGAGTCGCGAAACACCTTAAAGATAGCGACCTAGTACGCAACTCAGCGGTTTCTTTGTGTAATTTGATTATAGTGCTTTGTTTCCAACATGTTGAAGCACCCAAACCATTAGCTTACTTTTAGTTAAAAATAATCTTACAGTGTGAGCAATTTACATTGTCAGTAAGATGTCTATGGCGCTTTTAGTTAACTCATATCTGCAGTTTTTACAATGCTTTGGGGATTTTGCATGTGCTGTTTTGCCAAGAAATAGTTGATAGCAAAATATCATTCTTAGCAATATAAAGAGGACATCACTGGACGGGTTTTTTTTATGACAATTATTTGTTAAATTACGCATAGCTCTCATGATTCAATTTGTTAAATTTTAATGAATTGAGCTGTATAATTCATCGATGC
>NW_020638362.1:0-451 GCF_003573695.1 Papaver somniferum
AATGAAGCATGAATTGCAGCACATTCATCACAGAAGTATTCTAACTACAATGGATGCATGACATACACTGTGATAGTAAAATGATGAAGAGCTCAGATTATATTTATCCTAAACAAGTAAAGCACAACAAGAACAATATCAGAAACATGAATCAAACTTAGCAGTAAATTAATGGTTTCATCTCAACCCTAGCAAAAGTAATTAGAACATGATGAACACAATATACTACTACAGCTTGGTGCACCGTCTAGCCTGGGCATGCCCCAATTACAACACCCACACATCAATTTATAGTTTACATGAGTTTCCCCCAAATACCTAATTTCACAGAATTTAGGGTTTCAAAAAAGTTGAAATTAAACTTTACCTAAACACTGATAGCAATCAAATTCGTCGACCCATGCTTCTTATTCGTCTTCTCCTGCTCTTCCCATGCCCTAATTGCAACTCT
>NW_020638362.1:462-1000 GCF_003573695.1 Papaver somniferum
CACTAGTACAACAATGGTTTTTGGTCACGGTTGACCTTGTCTCGGTTGCATCTATAAACGAGACTAAAGTTTTGTTTGTCCCGGCCAAATATGTTTCCGTAACTATTTCATCTCTCTTTAGTTACGGGAGCACTCGACTCGTGTCTAATTTACATCAGTTCACTTTTCTAAACACGGTTAGAAGTTAGAACTGCTTTGTTTTCTTAACCCACTTTCTACACTCCCGGTCTCACACGATCTACTCCAACTCCGTGCACCTTCTTATGTTTTATAGCAATCGTTCCTCCACTTCTTCTCCTTGTCGTTCAACACCAAATAAAAACCTTTTTTTATCTGTCAATTCAATGTTTTTAGGGAGTTCCTGCTTGATCTGATTTCCTTTTCCAATAGAGTTTGAATCGGAGGTCCAATCAGTCAATGTTTCTGTGAAATCAGAATTACATAGTTCAGATAAATTTTATGGTCAAAATTAGAGGAATCCTCAATGAACAACGCGTTTTGCTATTTGATGGTGAAACTGATGTTCGATTAATTTCAA
>NW_020638363.1:0-811 GCF_003573695.1 Papaver somniferum
GATCACGACCATCCAACTTCACCAGCATGATTGGATGGCTTAGATCGAATCCATAACCCTCAAGCAGGTATTGGAATGTTCAACACCGGACCAATGCGGATCCCGCATGGTCGGCCTCTCCAAAAGGGTAGCATGGCTTTCCAATTCGTACAACCCAAGAAGCGTGGACGAGAAACCCTAAATTAGGGTTTGCAGCACATTACATGTGTCGCAAATCAGTCTCAACCATCCATTTTCGCAGGCATAGATGGAGGGTGTAGATGTAGATTCAAAGGGCCCGGAGCATGTCAACACAAACACTGTGTGCCCGCCTACATACATGACCGATCGGTCATGACCAAACATGGATGGTCGTCCCAATTTGTGCGCCCAAACAAGGCATGACGCACGGCTGGCAAAACCCTAATTAGGCAGGTCCAGTTAGGGGTGTCAATTTTGCCCGGCAGCCCGAGGCCCAGTACCGTCCGCCCTGTCCCATGACAGCCCATGGGTGATCGTAGCCCTTTACGGGCTGGCCCGACCTAGCTCATTTAAATAAGAGGGTGGACACATGCCACAATTCAAATTTTCTTGCCCGGCCCAATACCCTCCCTATTATCCCGTCAATGCTACCCGTCATGTTAGCCCGCTAGAGTTATCCATTTACCTAGCCTAATTGACTGTTCTCATTTGTTTTATCCTAGAATATACTTGGTACATATACTTAATACAGTCAACCCTCATAGTTTTCATATGTATTTCTTAACTTTTATACCATTGGAGTCTAATTTTGTTAACCATATAGAGAAAATATTGAGCAAAATCTAAGGCA
>NW_020638364.1:0-415 GCF_003573695.1 Papaver somniferum
CATTTAACTCATCTTTTGTGCATTAATTCTACATTTTATCCCATATTCTGTATTATCATTGTTTTCAAGAATAAATATTTTTCTTACTTAATCTTGCATTTTTAGGTAATAAATGAAGTTCGGACGAGTCGCGGAGCGAAAAGAGCAGAAAAGTAGTGAAAAGCCGGGAAGAATTACGCAAGGAAGCCGCAAAGAATGGAGCACACGTCCAAAAAGCTAGGAATGGGCTCAAGAAGGAAGAATTGTTCTTAAAGAAGATATGGGCTTGGCATACCCAAGGCCCAAAACCCTTACCCAAACCCATTTTCTATATCCATAACCGCCTCCATTCTCAGCCGTTAGATGGGACTACATCGAAATCCTACGGTCGCTCCTTCGTAGAGCATCAAAATCTGAAGTCTCTGCAAAACACCAC
>NW_020638364.1:426-879 GCF_003573695.1 Papaver somniferum
AGTACCTAACTCCACCAAGTGCCGTCCGTTTCGTTGTATCCCTTCATCCGACGGTCGCTCATCGCTTGCCTCCGAATCGCCGTCAGATCTACCTACCATCTTCTCATCCTACGACGCAGATCGCATAACATCTTCCCTCGCTGAAACCGCTCAACACCATAACATCCGAGCCATATACCCCTAGCCAAACGCCCCCTAACCCTAACTCTATCGACTTCTTCTTTCTTCTCCATCTCTTCTTCCTTCCCCCGTCTGCAGAACCCGTACCACCACCTTCTCCCTCATCACCACTACCCACTCCACTGCCACCGCCACCAACTCCTATACCACCATCACACCTCCACCATCATCACCCCTACCTTCCTACAACTATTACCCATCTTTATAGCCCCCTAATTCGTCAATTTCTCCCCTGCCGAAACCCTAGGTGAGTGGTTGACGAATTAGTGAAGC
>NW_020638365.1:0-501 GCF_003573695.1 Papaver somniferum
AACCTAATAGCATCAGTTTTTTTTCGACAGGAAGAGACCTAATAGCCTCAGTTTTTCATGGCGACCTTCAATTATTCTTCTTCTCTGAGCAAATTAGTTGTTCTCTCATTCTTATTCTTTCAGTGAAACCTAATATCCTTATGATCTAAAGTCTCTCTTGCTACCAAATTATTTGTTCTATCATTCTTCTTCTCTGAGCAGCATCAACATCAGTAACTGTAAGTAGTTGTTTTCTCATTTTCATTTCTTGTGACTTTCAATGATTATTAGATGTTCTGGTGATGTTGATTTCGCTTTAATTGGTTTGGAATTTTCTTAGATGTCAAAATAAATTTGAGTATGTTTGATTTAGGGTTTTTTTAAATTAGTTTTTTTCTTCCAGTTTAGAGATTTTGGGTGATTTGGTCGGCAAAGACTACAACTTCCATGAAGATATTTAGGATTTTATAAGATTATTAAACCAGTTGTTGGTGTGGATTGTCTAATTCATGTATGTTATTT
>NW_020638365.1:512-1000 GCF_003573695.1 Papaver somniferum
ACAACTTCCATGAAGATATTTAGGATTTTATAAGATTATTAAACCAGTTGTTGGTGTGGATTGTCTAATTCATGTATGTTATTTATGAAACAGGGCAGATCCACGGATTAGAGAGAAGAATATTCAGGAGAACAATATTTAAAATCCTTGGGTAGGTGGTGAAGCTTGTATTATCAGTGCTACAACTGTTTGGGTATGACAAGTTATTGTTGTTATTGTGCTAAATTTATGTCTAGCGAACTAATAATTATCTAAGTTTCTAGTAGCTTTTATATATATATAGATCAATGTACTTAATCTCTTAGAATGTGTTTTCCTTGTTGTGTTCATTTAGCTAATGTGTTAAATTTGTTTGTAGATGGCTTCAAGTACTAAGGGACCTTCTATTCCTGTTGACGATCCTGATGAGAACATGGTTACAGTTACCCCGGCAACCGTCGAGAGAATATCTACAGCTACACCATCATATCTGTTTGAAGTTTCAAAGC
>NW_020638366.1:0-284 GCF_003573695.1 Papaver somniferum
GACCAGTTAGACCAATCGGAATAAGTATTAACACTTGGATAGCAATATGCGTGTGTTCTCCCTGTTTCCGTCGCCTAAGAAAGCGTGGAATGCAGGACCCGTGGGAACTATCGTGTAATCTACTGACAAGAAGCATGCGCTTGGATCCAAAAGATCTATTCATGCCGTTAAGTTAAAAAAAAATGGTTATTGTTATGTGTAGTCAACTGTTGGTTCCCTTGTATTTGCCAGTTTGTTGATCTAGATTTAAGTTATTGACCACTGGTTCCCTTGTATATGCCAGT
>NW_020638366.1:484-798 GCF_003573695.1 Papaver somniferum
TTTGGCCAGAAAATCAATTCCCGATCAAAACAGGAGAGAAGAATATCGGTTTCATTTTTGGAAAGAAAATCACGTAAAAGATGCTGCATGGTTGTGGAGTTAAGACCAGATACTTTCCTAGGTTGCGTATCAATCAGTTTCTGAAGATTTTCAAGGAAATTAACGTACACAGAGAAAGAAATAAGAAATTATTCTCAAAAATAATTTTCTTCACTGTGAAGATTTTTGAGGAGTTATGACGAGATTAAATGAGGCTTAGGAGTATAAATAGGCTCTATGGGTCGACTAGAATGGGTGTCGAGAGTTTGGGGTCG
>NW_020638367.1:0-322 GCF_003573695.1 Papaver somniferum
GAGGGTGCAGCCATCGATGTATAACGCGGGTAAACTGAAATATCACCAACTCATTGGGTGAACATTCACAATTCTCGTAAAGCCGGACAGCTAGCTTGGCTTAGAATTCGGTTCTTAGCCTAAAAACTATCTCTTGGTGATTAGTAGTCATAACTTCAGGTCATTCTAGAAACATGTGTAGATACACTTTACACTCTTATCACGTGTCTTTATCAGTGGTAGGATTGTGCCTTTGATAGCTAGATTGACATCTCCATTTTGCTGTGAGCTTCTACTGTCTTGCACATGTCACATTTCATGGAATCTGAGCTTATATTTAGTC
>NW_020638367.1:522-738 GCF_003573695.1 Papaver somniferum
CCCCTTCTTTCTAGCCAGCTATCATACCAATTTCTCTCCTAGGGTTTCAGAGACAGGAAAGAAGAGAAATTGATAAAATAGCTCGAGCTAGAGGAGCAGTTGGAACAGGAGATGGAGAAGGAAGAGCAGAGGAAGGATGGGTCGAAGACATGGGAACGAATCATCCCATCAAATTAGGTAAATCAGTAACCCTAATTTCTGCTATTTTTGGGGATT
>NW_020638367.1:749-1000 GCF_003573695.1 Papaver somniferum
GACAGGAAAGAAGAGAAATTGATAAAATAGCTCGAGCTAGAGGAGCAGTTGGAACAGGAGATGGAGAAGGAAGAGCAGAGGAAGGATGGGTCGAAGACATGGGAACGAATCATCCCATCAAATTAGGTAAATCAGTAACCCTAATTTCTGCTGTTTTTGGGGATTTGGGGAAAACTTGTGTAGAACCCTAATTGAAGCTTGTAAATATAAATATGATGTGTGGGTGTGTGTTAGAAGACATGCCTGGGCTA
>NW_020638368.1:0-661 GCF_003573695.1 Papaver somniferum
AAGAGTATTGTCAGAGTGAAACATTGACTCTTTCCCTTCTTTTTTCAGCCTCTCTAATCTTCGATTTGACATCCCCATAAACATTCTAGTTCTACCATTGTAAAACTTGTTTCAATCTGTTTAATTTTTGAAACCAAACATAAGCAAGATCGCCATTTATAATATCCTTACAATTATCTTCAACAAATTTCATAAATCATATGTGAAAGCCACATCATTTGAAATATTTGAGGAGCATTCTTAGGTTTAAAATTAGTACATCCCCCAAAGAGAGGAGAATAATCAGAAACAACCCTTGAAAGTTGTTTTATAACCCGAGTCAGTATAATTCTGAAGCTATTACAAGTTAAAAAACACTCTGTCAAAATCACAAATAATTTTGTTTCTACAATGTTGAAAAAATGACCATGAATATTGTAAACCATATATTAGGTGTTAGAGCATTGCTCGGTCGAACTCGCATGCATTTCTATCTCAAGCATGTTTGTCAATGTTAGTGATCAAAACTATAAGTCTTGATTTCTAGTCTATTATATCTAAGTATCGGACTAGGATAAAAAGTATAGTTGAGCTCAAGGACTTCATGGCGATTCATCATACAAGTAGAAGAACTACTCAAGGAACCGGTGGAACTTCTCGACAAAAAGGTATGTGAAGACTT
>NW_020638368.1:672-1000 GCF_003573695.1 Papaver somniferum
ATCATACAAGTAGAAGAACTACTCAAGGAACCGGTGGAACTTCTCGACAAAAAGGTATGTGAAGACTTGAACTTATCTATCACTCAAAATTCTATATACCTTCTATCTCCTACTCTTTGAGACAAGAAGTTGTATGCTATATATATATATACTTGGATTATACACATTTGGTATTTCGAGCTGAGTATACCTCGCCTATCTATATCTCTAAATATGTGTTGGTAAGATTTTCGCTTCAATCAAGTTTATCTTTACCATGTGATGAAAGTCATGATATTTTTCAATCATCTTGAAAATTTCTTTGACGAGAAATGGTGTAACAACTATA
>NW_020638369.1:0-271 GCF_003573695.1 Papaver somniferum
TCTTGTGCATTGGGAAGAAAGCAGTGCTATGATTGCTTGTGATTGATTGTGCTGTCAAAAGACAGTCAATACTAGGGGTATTTCTGTTAGAAAGATGTTTTTCTTTCCTTTCTATTGTATGCATTGGACTCAACTCAACCTAGGAATATGCTATCTGATTAGGACACCAGGTGGAATCTAAGCCTTAGCTTAGCCACAATCCCTTTTCTTTTTTCAGTCACTCAAGTTCAGTTCTGTGTGCTTTCAGTTCAGTTTATTTTCTTAGTTGTTT
>NW_020638369.1:471-758 GCF_003573695.1 Papaver somniferum
GCTTAGGAAAACTTCTTGTATGCTCCCACTCCCTGTGGACTTTCCCCTGCTTTCCTTCTATTCTATAAACTTGACCTTGTATACTTGCAAGCTTCTGTGTGTTTTCCATTGGCACACCAGTCTTCTCTGTAAAAACCATCCAAATTAGCTGGGTCAATTGTTTAGTTTAATATCATTGTGTTTGCATCTTGTTAATCATGTTCTAAATACTTTTGCTAGGGTTTAGATGAAACTCTTAATCTGATGCTAAGTTAATTATATTCTGATTATTATTCTTGTTATGCTTA
>NW_020638370.1:0-453 GCF_003573695.1 Papaver somniferum
TTCCAAAAACACCTACAAAGACATAAAAAGCCAAAATAAATACAAAATCGAGCACTAACAATATATACAATTGAGATTATATCAGATACAAAAATGTGTCTATCAAATACCCCCAAACCTATTATTTGTTAGTCTTTGAGCAAAAATAAAATAGAAATAGAATCCTAACTCATTGTCGCAGGCATCGTCGATTGCATTAAGCGTATGCAATAATCCTTTAAACCCCTAGGTGTCCCTAGTGGCGGAGTGTTGTCTCCGGAGGGCTTACCAGAGGTATACCCACAAAACCTTTATACTCCAGACCCTAGCTATCTACACAAAACCATGGAAGACACTAAAGAATCTCCTTGGTTGGCATACTTATTGACTACAGGAGGAAGTACCCTGATGCGAAATTCCAATTGTTATACACGAGTTTGCACTCAAGCATACTAAAATTCATATGAAGTGACA
>NW_020638370.1:653-1000 GCF_003573695.1 Papaver somniferum
TATAGAAAGTTTTCTTTCGTCATAAACTAAGTTATTCATCTCAGTTATCCTACGTGTCGACTCTTCTAATTTCCTGAGAGACTCTTCTAAAGGAGAAATATAAGAATTTTGCTCATATGACTGGTGCCTATGTGGATAGTAATTGGGCTCACCATGATATGGACCATAATATTTAAAAGGATTATGTTCCCAACCACTATTCACACTATGGTCAAAGTAGTAACGTCCATTTTGAAACTCAGTCGGATATTCGTTGTATTGGCTATTGTAATACCAGTTCGACATTCTACTGCAGAGGTGTGAGTTGTCACACAAAATAAAACTCACTGACAGGGGATTCGTGGGTG
>NW_020638371.1:0-615 GCF_003573695.1 Papaver somniferum
TATATAGAGCATTGGCTTGCTCTTCATTATTCTGGCCTTCCCAAAAAGGCTCCAATCTACCACTAGTGTTACCCACTTCTAAAGCTTCTAACCTTTTCGCTATAGCAGCAATTTTGGCATCTGATTCATAGCCTCCTTCTACCCTATTAACGTTTCCTCTGCCGAGAAGAATTGTTTTCTGGGGTCCCCTACTACTTTCCCATTGTTGGGTCTTTTCGGCGACTTCATGCAAATATGTCATCGCGTCATCAACTGTTTGGTTCTCAAATCCACCAGTACACATAGATTCTACTGTGGCTGTGGTGGGATAATCTAAACCCTCATAAAGGATCTTAACTAACCTAACCTTTTCTAAACCATGATGAGGACATTGGGCTTATAAATCATTGAAACTTTCCAAATACCTATACAAAGTTTCTCCCTCCTGTTGAGAAAACGTGCAGATTTGCGTCCTAATAGACGATGTTTTGTGCCCAGGGAAAAACTTGTTCAAAAAGGCAGATGTAAGTTGTTTATACGTTTCGATTGACCCGGAAGCCAAACTATATAGCCACGATTTAGCTTTATCTTTCAGGGAAAAGGGGAATAACCTAAGTTTCAAAGAATCATCATATA
>NW_020638371.1:676-1000 GCF_003573695.1 Papaver somniferum
GGGAATAACCTAAGTTTCAAAGCATCATCATCTAGGTTTCTAATCCTGAGGGTACTACAAATTTCCTCAAAGTACCTAACATGGAAATAGGGGTTTTCATTTTCTTTCCCTAAAAAGATTGGGAGCAGCTGTAAGGTCCCAGGTTTAAGTTCATAAGTTGCTTCCATCTCAGCTAGCCTGATACATGAGGGACGAGTAGTCCTAGTTGGATTCAACAAAGCTTTCAAAGTTGCCATTTCTGGCGCTATCGGAGCAACATGGATCCTCTCCTCAGTCAAAGGACGTTCAAAAATAGACTCTTCAAAAGTAGGACTCTCTAGATTA
>NW_020638372.1:0-526 GCF_003573695.1 Papaver somniferum
TGAGACCTCTGCGGATATGCCCTCGGGTTTTCCCGTTGAATTTCTTCAAGTCGAGCGTGCTTTTCGATAATTATTCGAAGATCTCCTTCTGTCTTGGGCACGCTCCCATGAATTTCAACAAATAGGGGACTCATTCGGTCTAAGCCCCATTTGTAGCAGTTGATGCTTACCACTGGGTCCACGCTCCCTATGGCTTGGCAGATCTTGTGCCATCTGTTAGTGTACTCCCTCGTGGTTTCCTTGTAGCCAATTGCTAGTGAAAAGAGCTTATCCATCCCGGTGTTTACAGTCTTGTTGTACATGTACGTTCTTAAGAATTTCTCTGCGAGTTGGTCGTATGAGTGGATGGAGTTTGGTGGCAGATTATCAAACCATGATAACGCCGATCCCTTCAGGCTTGACGGGAAGTATCTGCAGAGTACGGCGTCGTTCTGACCCCATCTAGCTAAGACACGGTTGTAGTACCGAATATGTGCAGCAGGGTCGTTGGATCCATCATAGCATTTGAACGTTGGGACAGGGCATT
>NW_020638372.1:537-1000 GCF_003573695.1 Papaver somniferum
CTAAGACACGGTTGTAGTACCGAATATGTGCAGCAGGGTCGCTGGATCCATCATAGCATTCGAACGTTGGGACAGGGCATTTCAGTGGAATAGGGGTGTTGGCCAAGCGATGAGTTAAGGGCGTGGAGTTAGATTCTCTCATGACCTCTTCTAACCTTCCCCCGCCTTGTTTATTTTTTAATTGCCTGATCTCGGCCATCATCTCATCTCGTAGTTCTTCCATTGCGCGTTGGTGCTCTAAATTCTTCGGCTCATTACCGTCTGACTCTCCATCGTCATAATCCGGGTCGGATACGCTACGTCTCCTTGTCGCGTCTTCATTAGCCGCTATGAAGACTCTACAGTCTCGGCTTGGCTCTGGTGCTTTGGAGCTTGCTTCATCAAGTTGTTGGCTGGTCTTCGTGCTTAGAGCAATCCGCTCCTTTAAATCTTGATTTTCTCTGGCCAACAGAGCTACAGCTTC
>NW_020638373.1:0-181 GCF_003573695.1 Papaver somniferum
CTTCACAAAAAGAACTACTAGGTTTGTCACTAATCAAACGACCTAGAGTATTTCTTTTCCAAGCCCGTTTAAAAACTTCGGGCATACACTAGAAAAACAAAATCAAAAAGAAAAGTCCTAAAACGGAAGGGACATTCTATGCAAACACAAACAAGGCTGACTCCACCACAGCAAACCTACT
>NW_020638373.1:188-362 GCF_003573695.1 Papaver somniferum
CTGACTCCACCACAGCAAACCTATTGATTTCTAGCAAACAAAAAGCATGATGTCTCCACTTAGATTGTTTCTAGACCAGCTTCTAATCCTTCGAACGGGAATTCGTTACAATTTAAGCAAACCCCACTGGAATCAATCCGAGTCAAAGTAAGTTGAATAGAGGCGATGGAAGCC
>NW_020638373.1:390-647 GCF_003573695.1 Papaver somniferum
CTCGGTGGAGCTTTGATACCCAAGGCCTCACCGGTATTACAAGGCGGCGCAGTCACGCATTCAACTTACAGAAACCGTCAAGAACTTCGAAGTATGCTTAAAAGAGTAACCAATATTTTTCGAATGACTTTCCTGTTAATCTCGTTACCCTATCGGTCTCGTTCTAGTCAAAATTTTAGGCTTAGGTTCGCGTTTGGTGTCGTTTTCCTAAGGCGTGCAAGAAGAGAACGGTGATGATATCCGAACCCTTATCTTGT
>NW_020638373.1:658-1000 GCF_003573695.1 Papaver somniferum
GGTCTCGTTCTAGTCAAAATTTTAGGCTTAGGTTCGCGTTTGGTGTCTTTTTCCTAAGGCGCGCAAGAAGAGAACGGTGATGAAATCCGAACCCTTATCTTGTATGGCCAGTCCTTTCCCTTTACTAGGAAATTAAAGCAGTCGTTTTCAAGTCCTCAACATATATGCATACGAAGGAAGACAGTAACTCGCTGACAGGGGATTCGCGAGTGTTTTGACAAACTTACCTCCCATACCAGACGGAGGATGAACCTTTGTAGTCGACTCGGGCCACGACTCCTATGTCATGTATGAACCCGAGGAGCCGAGATGATATCGTAATCACCGTCCTTCTCTGCAAAC
>NW_020638374.1:0-291 GCF_003573695.1 Papaver somniferum
AAAAAAAAAAAAAAAAAAAAAAAAAAAAAACGATGTATATATTCAGAAAAAAAAAAATATCAGAAAAATACAAAAAAATCAAGTATTTATCAATTCCATCATCTCTTGTTCCAAAAATAAAAAGAGAATTGTCAATGTAAATAAGAGTCATGTAAATAGTCATCGTTTGTTGTTTCATTGTAATAAGCAAGGAGGGTGTATGCCATTGATGTACAACGCGAGTAATTGTGAAATACCTCCAACTCATTCACAATTCTCGTAAAGTCCGGACAGCTAGCTAGATTTCGACCT
>NW_020638375.1:0-605 GCF_003573695.1 Papaver somniferum
AGAGAGCGGAACTGCCCATATCCGATTCAACTCGGCTGACAACCCTAATAATAACTCAATTACTAACGGCACCCGCTTTTCTCCACCAGACGAGAGTTTGGGCCTGGGCAAAGATGATCAAAATTAGGTGTAAACCGTGTAATGAGAAGGGGAAATTAGGGGGAGACGCAAACAAAAATAACATTCTCATTGTTTGGGTACCGTGACATCCATAATTATTTTTGTGACACCCATAATTATATGAAATTATTAAATATGTCCGCATGAAGTATTATGCATCTGCATGACGGGTTATGCATACTATTTTTTTCAGGGATAACTCGTTATGCACCCTAATTTTTCAGGGATATAATGGCAACACAACTTGGACATAACATATCTAAAAATCGGCGCCTTGGAATTTTACAAATTTTATGTCGTTGGAAATCTATTTAAGAGAGCTACGCAACGAGTACAAACAAGAATATCAAATTTTTATTTTTCACGAAAAAATCGGAGGTGATCATCGTTTTAGGGAAAATTTTCGAAAACTGACTACATATTCATTATGCAGCCTCCAAAAAAGATGCATAACACATTATGCAGACGCATAACAAATTATGCAA
>NW_020638376.1:0-518 GCF_003573695.1 Papaver somniferum
TTGTAAACAAATCAGCAAGCTGTTCTTCAGAAGGAATGTGTTGGAGCTGTAAGAAACCTTCATCCGCCAACTCCCCGACAATATGGTATTGAATCTCTATATGCTTGGTCCTAGCATGAAAAACAGGATTAGTTGCCAATGATAGAGCACTTGTATTATCACATAAAAGCAAAGCTGGTTCAGTAAGAGGAATATGTAAATCTGCTAAAATATAAGAAATCCATTTCAGCTCAGCAGAAGCAACAGATAAACACTTGTATTCAGCTTCTGCAGAAGACTTCGACACTGTGGGCTGCTTCTTTAAAGACCAAGAAATAAGATTGTTTTCAAGAAAAACAACAAAACCAGAAGTAGACACTAGTGGAAAATGGGTGTTTAACTACCCACATCCGAGACACTCGTTAATGGTAGTTGGACCGCCGACCATAGATAACCATCTCTGATATAATAAGAAAATGGACCATATCCGAGAGTTTAATAAGTTGTCTCAGAATAACAAAATTTATTTACCCTTGTAT
>NW_020638376.1:529-1000 GCF_003573695.1 Papaver somniferum
GATGGCTGGATCGGAAAGAAGAGACCTCGTTATTATCGAGGATAAAGATATCTTCTCCTTCTATCTACGCCTCATCTTTCTCCTCTTCACACTCACTCCTCACTCCTCAGCTTGTCTTTCCCTCTCCCTCCAACCACCACCGACTACCTTCAAAGAAATCATCTATCTACCACATCCATGAACAACACCAACACCGATCTTCAGTACAAAAACAACATCGATCTTGTAGTTAGATTGTTGGCCATTAGTGAAGTTAGGGTTTGGTTTTTCAAACAACATCAGGTACAATTAGGTTTCAATTCAAGTTCTCGTTATTTCTTTTCTTATAACTTTATTTGTTGATTTGGTTGATTCTCTACACTGGGTTTTAATCATTTTTCGATTATTGGTTGATTTCAGGTTGATTTCTCAATTTGGTGCGATTATTAGGGATTGATTTTGCAAACTTCACAGGTACAAAATTTGAGTTTT
>NW_020638377.1:0-366 GCF_003573695.1 Papaver somniferum
TTTCTAGCTATTTGGGCTCTAAATTGCTATTGGGCTTCTAATTGTGCTTTGGGCTTAGTGGGTTTTTGTAACAATGAAATGGTTTTGGGCTCAGTGGGCTTTTGGTCTTTTGATGTGAACTGGGCTTGGTAACAGTGAACTGGGCCTTAGGTTTTTGGAATGAACTGAGCCTTGGGCTCAGTTGGCTAGGCCTTTAGATTAGCTAGGCTTCTGAGCTATGAACTAGGCTTTAGGCCTTAACCTGGACTTTGAACCTGGGCTTTTGGTATGATTTGGGCCTTAGCTGGAGCTAGGCTTTTTAGCTATGAACCTGGGCTTTTAGCCTTTGGTTTCAATGAACTGAACTTGGGCTCAGTGTTGAAGTGA
>NW_020638377.1:566-936 GCF_003573695.1 Papaver somniferum
GGTGGAGAGAAGTTAGAAAAGGTTTTATCAAGAGTTAGGGGTCGATTGGGAGGCCAGCAGAGAGGCGCAGGAGGAGTTGCAGGAATTGTACCTGCTGCTGCTGCTGCCATTAACAAAGCTCTAAGAACACGAAGAACACACCTGCAAAGACAGTCGTTTATCAATAGTGACAACGACTAACAGTGGAGGGTCTTAAAACAACAGCGTCAATGATGAGTGCTAAAAAGTGCATATTTCTATATATTTTTCTTGGCATTTAACTCATCTTTTGTGCATTAATTCTACATTTTATCCCATATTTTGTGTTTTCGTTGTTTTCAAGAATAAATACTTTTCTTAATTAATTTTGCATTTTTAGGTACTAAATAAA
>NW_020638378.1:0-137 GCF_003573695.1 Papaver somniferum
ACTGGAAAAGAAGCAACAGCAGCAGTGGTGGCTTCAGCAGCAGCAGAAGCAGTGCACAGCAGCAGCAAAAGCAGTAGCAAGTAGTAGCAGCTGGGGGAGAACAAGGCAGCAGAGCACTAGGCAGTGAATGCAGTAAC
>NW_020638378.1:337-713 GCF_003573695.1 Papaver somniferum
TTGAATGGTAGGAAGGTAAAAACCCTCCGAAGTATTTTGAAAACCCACATCTTTTATCATTTTGAAAACCATTTTTTCTGACGATCTCTTAGAAAGGAAATCAACCACTTAACGAAGGTGGTAATATGCTTACTTACCTTGTTATCCGTTCGGCGTGCAGTTAGCACCACTCTCACAGCATCCATAGAAACGTCTTCGGTCTTAAATACTTTTCTTCATCTTCGTCTTCGGTCTTCAACACTTGATGATAACTCTTAAACTTCGTTGAATCTTGACAATGTGATTCTTTCCTCTAATTCCTTGTTGCTTGAAACTTCATTATGGATATTTCTTCTTTCATTGGCTTTATTGAATGAATACAAAACCAAAAATGAAC
>NW_020638379.1:0-574 GCF_003573695.1 Papaver somniferum
AGCATAACTATCCTCCCCTCCTAGTGATTGTTCACTTACATACCAGTCATAAGGTTGTTGATATGTATGAGAATATCCATAAAGTCTGTATCCTAAGGATGGTTGGAAGTTGACATAATGTTGAGGTTGAAAACCGTATTGATTGTTGTAATATGCCTGCTCTTGTCCACCGTACATGGTAAACTGGTACCTGAAATAAAAATTCTAGAAAATAAATTCAAAAACAAAAATAAAACGAAAATAAAAACAACCAAAGATGCTCCGCTGCTCCCCGGCAGCGGCGCCAAAATTTGATGCGTGTCGTAACCACAACAAATTAATTAATATTTTTCCACCTAATAAACAAGTAATATAGTGTAGTCAAGTTCGTTCCCACGAGGAGTAAGAGGTTTTAGTTGTTTAGTTGTCACAAAAAGGGGGGATTGGTTTTAGATTTTAAAAACAAAAGAAAATAAACAAAGCAATTAAAAGTGTATGTTGAAACCAATAAGAGAGATTAGATCAAGGAATCCTTCTTCGTTGCAAAACAATGATTCAAGGTATGTTCTTTTACACTTTTTATTAGTCACAGATT
>NW_020638379.1:585-1000 GCF_003573695.1 Papaver somniferum
CAATAAGAGAGATTAGATCAAGGAATCCTTCTTCGTTGCAAAACAATGATTCAAGTTATGTTCTTTTCCACTTTTTATTAGTCACAGATTATCACCAACCGTAGGTAAAGCAGCTAGCTCAGTGCTAAACCCCTAAATCCCTAGTATCACCGGATACTGAAGTTCTCGACTACCGGATTCTATTCACCAAACCACCTAGTAGTATCTCACTCAAGATGTAATTTAGTTAAACGCATTAAGGTTTATGAATTTATTAGGTTGATATTAGTAGTTATACTCTTATCTCAAGGTCTACTTTCTAACGTTGTTTCCACACACAATTGCTCCACAGAATCCCTCCGCAAGGTCTCATGTTTGCTACTTGTGTAAAGAGTCAAGAAATGATTATTTATCCCCTAACTTTCACTAGCTTTAG
>NW_020638380.1:0-223 GCF_003573695.1 Papaver somniferum
GAATCAATCAATTGGAAATCCGATATTTGGTTGTCGATTGATATTGATTTATCCTTGGATATTGGTCTTTGGTATCATCCAAGTTATTCCTTGCATTTGATTAGAACTCGCAGTTCCTGCTTGAGTAAATCAAATCAAGAGAGAGATATAAACTCGTTGATATACTTTTAATTGATTGAGTCTTGTTGATTCTCTTAAAAGTATATTCGAGTTTGTCCATACA
>NW_020638380.1:336-558 GCF_003573695.1 Papaver somniferum
TACTCCAGACCCTAGCTATCTACAACGAACCTTGGAAGGCACTAAAGAATCTCCTTGGTTGGCATACTTATTGACTACAAGAGGAAGTACCCTGATGCGAAATTCCAATTGATGTACACGAGTTTGCACTCAAGCATACTAATATTCATATATAAGTGACAGAACTCTACTCAGATAGTTGCACTATGGACATCATATTCGGAGTCAAACTAATCACATGGA
>NW_020638380.1:758-1000 GCF_003573695.1 Papaver somniferum
ATTGGGTTACCTCCCAAGAAGTGCTAAGTTTAAAGTCTTCAGCCAGACGTAGGAAAGGTTTAGTCAACTCGAACCGTATAACAGTAGCCGGAATAACTGTGGGTCTTTAAAAACAAAAAGAGATGACAAAAGGAAACTGCAGTGAACCAACGAAATGAACAACACTAGCATGCCCTTACCTATTTTCCTGATAACTATTGCTAATTGTGGTTCTGGTTCTGGTTCAGGTTCTATGAAAGGGT
>NW_020638381.1:0-159 GCF_003573695.1 Papaver somniferum
TACCTTTTCGTTGCAATAAATAAACTCCAGAGCCTGGAAATTTATCCCTATTAAGGATGACACTAACCAATCTAAGTGGATGGAAGCATTTTGGTTGTAGGAGTTGAGGAACCAATCTGACTAGATGGCAACATCTAAAGAGTCTATTCATAAAAGCAC
>NW_020638381.1:359-652 GCF_003573695.1 Papaver somniferum
AGTTAAGATTATCGACCAATGATACCCTTATATATGCCAGTGTGTTGATATTAGTCAGACCGGTATCTCAGTCCATTAGGATAGGTTCATTTTGGCGGAGGCCTACAGACAGATATGAGAAACACCGTTCACCTAGTAAACATCAAAACCATCTATGTTTTGCTATATCCATCTTCTTGATATATCCATGTGATTAGTTTTGACTCCGGATATTGATGTCCATAGTGCGACTATCTGAGTAGAGCTCTGTCACTTCATATGAATTTTAGTATGCTTGAGTGCGAACTCGTGTA
>NW_020638381.1:754-1000 GCF_003573695.1 Papaver somniferum
GCATCAGGTTATTTCCTCCTGTAGTCAATAAGTATTCCAACCAAGGAGATTCTTTAGTGCCTTCCAAGGTTTTGTGTAGATAGCTAGGGTCTGGAGTATAAAGGTTTTGTGGGTATACCTATGGTAAGCCCTCCGGAGACAACACTCCGCCACTAGGGACACCTAGGGGTTTAAAGGCTTATTGCATACGCTAAATGCAATCGACGATGCCTGCGACAGTGAGTTAGGATTTTATTTCTATTTTAT
>NW_020638382.1:0-220 GCF_003573695.1 Papaver somniferum
CAAATCTCTAGGCCGTTCGCTGGGCTTGTCCCACAGAAAATTTGAACCAGTTAGCTGAGCCTGATCCCATTAAAACCAAAAGGAGTTTTCAAATCCCATAAAAAACCAAATGTTTTTCATTCCCATCAAAACCAAAATTTTCCCATAAAAAACCAAATTTTTGAAAACCCATTAAAACCAAATAGTGGGCTTTGTGTCTTTTCAATATGGGCCAACCTCG
>NW_020638382.1:420-789 GCF_003573695.1 Papaver somniferum
CGTCTGGGTTAATTCTAACAAGTCTGTTTGTTTGGTCTCTGTAGGTCACAATCATGTCCTAGTAGGTACCTTAACTAACATTTTAGTCAGAGCAATCGGAAACAATTTTGGACCACAAAAAAGGCCCAATATTTTGGTTTAAAATGGGTTTTGATGATTTGGATTTGAGTGGGTTTTGGTTTTAATAAGGGATTTTGTTTTTGGTTTAAAATTGGGCTTTGGATTTTTTATTTTTTATTTTTTGAACTAAACCTAGCATAAATTAGCACAACCCATAAAAGAAAATAAAAACAATAATAATAATTAAGACAAGCCCATAAAAGAAAAAGAAAAAGAAAAAGAAAAATAAAAGAAAAATAAAGACAAAAA
>NW_020638383.1:0-397 GCF_003573695.1 Papaver somniferum
CTGTAGCACCTAGGGTTGATGTTAAGAACAAGAAAGGGAAATACTAGGGAGCTGGATGATGGTGATGGCTCTGATTTGGTCGAGAGAATGGAGATGGTGAAGCTCGAGGTGGTGATGGAAGAGATGGTGGTGATGGAGATGGCAGAGTTTTCTCTGCAGACGGAGTGGAGGAGAAGAACTCGATGTTTGGGAAGAATGGTGTGTTTGGTTTAGGTCGATGGGTTCGATGGCTAAGGTGTTGAGCGGAATAATCTGAAGTTGATGCACAGCGAGGATATCCGTTGGATAATCACTTACTAATTGAATCGAACGGCACGATGTAAACAAGCTCTGAGCGACCGTTGGATTAAGTGATACAACGAAGCTGACGGCTCCAGATGGAGTTAGGTGCTGTAGT
>NW_020638383.1:597-1000 GCF_003573695.1 Papaver somniferum
TTTTAGAAGTACTTAAGGAACACAAGGAGGCATTAGGATGGACCATCTCAGACCTCAAAGGAATAAGTCCTACCATTTGCATGCACCACATTAATCTCGAAGAGAGTGCCAAACCATCTAGAGAAATGCAAAGGAGACTTAATCCTAACATGAGAGATGTAGTCAAAGGAGAAATCCTGAAACTGCTTGATGCGGGTATCATATACCCAATTCCCGCTAGCAACTGGGTTAGTCCCATTCAAGTTGTGCCTAAGAAGTCAGGCATTACTGTAGTTCAGAACGACAAGAATGAATTAGTCCCTACTCGTACAACCACAGGATGGCGAGTATGCATCGACTACAGGAAGTTGAACACAGTAACAAGGAAGGATCACTTCCCGCTCCCTTTCATTGACCAAATGCT
>NW_020638384.1:0-448 GCF_003573695.1 Papaver somniferum
AGGTGGCCCTAGCGGCGGAGTGTTGTCTCCGGAGGGTTTACCAGAGGTGTACCCACAAAACCTTTACTCCTAATTGGTCACAAGTATCCAAAGAGCTATGAGGACATACATATTCTCAACCAATCTCCAAGTAAGTAGAATGACAGAGAAATTAAAGGTGTCAGCTCTAAAGCTGACTGAATAAAAGGGGAGACACATCCGCACCACTGCTAGATAAAGAGATATCCGCTACACAACTAGATAAACATTGTAAGATGCGTCCGCTGCTTTAAAGCTGGATAAGATTAGGAGAGATATAAAAATGAGAGGGACATCTGCTACACAGCTGGACTAATTACTTGTGATGAGTTAAACCGGTGTTAGAAAGATCTTGTGCCAGATTGAAAGAAGACTAACAAAGCAACCAAAATTCATCTTTCTTCGACTTTCTCACAGTGCTCAGTAGAAA
>NW_020638384.1:523-1000 GCF_003573695.1 Papaver somniferum
CTTCTTCGGTCTTCAACTATTGATGATAAACTCTCGAACCTCATAGAACCTTGACAATTAACTCTTCTCTTCGATTTCTTGCTTGACTTATAAATTTCTTCTTCCATATGGCCTTATTGAACAAAAAGAACGTAATAATGTTTCATTTTATTTTATTTTTCATTTTTTTTATTTTTTTTCATTTTTTTTTTTTTTTGAAAACAAACAAAAAATTACAAGACAAAAATTTACATGGCCATGAGAGAAGGACTTTCAAAACTTGGATCTTCGCAAATTGTGATGTCTTGGTATCATGGATTCTAACAACTTATATCATTTGCTCTTATAAATTCAACTTTGATTTTTGAATTATTCTCTTCTATTGTTGCTTCTAAACCTAAAACGTCTTCAACTTTATTCATAGATTTTGATGTCGCTCCGCTTGTTGATGATGATAAGTTTCTACTGAGAGAGAGTCGCAATCCAGTAACTAAGACT
>NW_020638385.1:0-988 GCF_003573695.1 Papaver somniferum
ATGCTGGAATAGCCAGTGTCCAGAACTTTGATGTTCTGTTAATGTTCCACTCTTAATATCCTGTTGATGTTCATGTGTGTTAGTTTCTTTCCCTGTTTTAATTTCCTGTTGATGTTCATGTTTGTTATGTTCCTGTTGATGTGCATGTTTTAATTTCCTGTTTTAAATCCTGTTGATGTTCCTGTTAAATGTGCATGTTCCTGTTGATGTTTGTGTTCCATGTTAGTTCACTATAAATGTTTATTGTTATGTTTAGTTCACTGTTAGGTTTAATTCACTGTCAAGAAGTGGAATGCTAGGTTAGAGCTTTGAAGCATTGATTTGATTGAGCAATGGGAGAAATTAGTGCTCATAGCAAGCTAATTCTCTTTCCATTCCATTTGTATGCCTAGGCTCACCCTCACCATCTCAACTGCAACCTCCTCCCTGCCCTTGGCTTAGGCCTTGGTTTATCTCTTTGTCATTCTTTATGCCATTATCACCTTCACCATCATCATTGTTGTTTGCTGTTTGCTTATGCCATTGTTAATATGCACATGTAGATTACTGTTGTTTTATCATTGTATATATTGCCACATTGTATATATTGATACTATCTCCATTGCCATCCTCACTGCCTTGGTCTTTCCCTTTGCTAGATTGCCTTGTTTTGCCCTGTTTTCTTCCCTTTTCTCCTGCTACTTCAACTTCCGCTGCTGCTGCTGCTTTCTTTCCCCTGCTGTGCAGTACTGCTGCTGCACTGCTTTCTTTTCCTTGCTGCTACTACTTGCTGTTGTTGTGCTGCTGCTGTGCAGTACTGCTGCTGCTTTCTTTTTCTTGCTACTGCCGCTGCAACCCTGTTGTTGTTGCTGTTTTCTCCAGCTTTGCTACTGCAGCTGTTTGCTTTCCTTCCTCTTTGCACTGCTGCTGCTGCTTCCTCTTCAAAGCCCAGCTCAACCCAAGGCTCAAATCACATCACAAGCTCAGTCCATCTGTAGTCCACTGAGCC
>NW_020638386.1:0-530 GCF_003573695.1 Papaver somniferum
AACCCCTAGGGAAACCCTACAGCAAGGCAGCTGTAGGCCCTCACTGTTAGGCCCTCACTGTAGGTGGCTCACCTCAATGTTTGATTGGCGCCACGGGCCGCTCGCGCTTGGGGCAGCATGTTGTCCAGTTTCTTGCCCTGCATGGAGGCAATTTTGCATGGGTGGATTCCTGGAGCAGATTCACCATGTACTGCTTTGCAATGGAGTGCACCAAAACCACAGCATGCATGCAAACTGCACTCAAACAAGCACCAATGCATGCATCCCATGCATACATGCACATGGCATCTATGCATGGATGCATGCATGGATGCACATGTGTTTTCCTGCACCTGCATGTCCATGCATGCACTGTGCATGTGCAGTCATGTTGAGGCAGCTGTCACTGTCTGCCTGCTCAATATGGCATGTGACAACTGTTGCAGCAGGATGTCATAACAGCAAGCGCTATAGATGTGATATGAGCCGCATTGGGCACTGTGAAGCATCAACTATGTCGACAGCTGTCGCGGCTGTCGACATGGGTGATG
>NW_020638387.1:0-223 GCF_003573695.1 Papaver somniferum
CTCCACCTTAGCATTAACCACTCCCGCTTCTCCTGTTTGTTTCTTCTACTGCTGTTTTTGCCGGTAAGTTTTCCTTTTCTTTATTTCCACCGTTTTATGCTATGTTGACTTGTGAATTTTCTGCTACTGTTGTTCCTTGTTTGTGATGAAGAACTTCTTCTGATGCTTGCATACTAGTTTGCCCATGTTCTTCATCTTAAATTAAGGAAGCCATTACTTCGAG
>NW_020638387.1:423-634 GCF_003573695.1 Papaver somniferum
CCTTGGTCCTAACATTACCAGTAGCTGGATGTAACCTCAAAAAGATCCTCATAGACGGGGGAAGCTCTGTAAATGTCCTATTCTATGATGCATTCAAACGGATGAAGCTCCAGGATGAACATTTGATGACCTCTTATCACACCATCTACGGA
The DNA here is from genome assembly GCF_003573695.1 of Papaver somniferum. NCBI lineage: Eukaryota > Viridiplantae > Streptophyta > Magnoliopsida > Ranunculales > Papaveraceae > Papaver > Papaver somniferum. The sequence continues at coordinate 576 of NW_020638387.1, forward strand.
TTCAATAGAGCAGCCACGAAGCCCTTGGGAGACATCGTGTTACAGGTCAACGCAGGGCC
>NW_020638387.1:645-1000 GCF_003573695.1 Papaver somniferum
CCTTGGGAGACATCGTGTTACAGGTTAACGCAGGGCCCATGAAACTGGATACCCGATTCAGTGTGGTGGACACCCCTTCCCCCTACAACGCCATTATTGGACGACAATGGGTACACAAGCTCAAAGGAGTTGCGGCAACATACCACCAATACCTCAGATTTCCAACACCTGAGGGAATAATGGAGATCAAGGGAGATCGAATCGCTACCCGAGAATGCCAGGCCACTCAGGATCATATCAACAATGATCAAGAAGAGCAGCGAAAAATCCTAAGAGTAAGAAATCAAGAAACCGCGAAAGAGAAAGCCGTAGACCTATTCCTTAAGGAAACTACAGGAAAAGGCTTGACGAAAGA
>NW_020638388.1:0-434 GCF_003573695.1 Papaver somniferum
CTAGCATATGAAGTAGATTCTCAACTTGAGCTTGGCAACTCCGAAAAAACCATAAAGGAAAATCTAGAACACTTGAGAAAACAATATAAAATATTTTTTCTCTTAGGGTCCACTCTAAATATAGAGAAACCCCTTTCCCATAGATTTTACAAAAGTAGTGAATTTGTTTATATAATTGACAAATACAACTTAAGAACAAAAACTCCTCGATGTGGGACTAAAAGGTTTATATAGTTTCTTAAAACTACTAAAAATTGGAAACTCCACAATGTGGGACTAGTAAATTTCATTCACAAAATAAAACAATAAATTATAATTTTTATTAAAACTTTAAAAAATTATTTTTTTATTAATCGTTTTCCAGCAATCCCCCACATGAATAAAAACTCAATAAAACACGAAAACACAGATAGATATTGGTAAATCAACATCCC
>NW_020638388.1:512-1000 GCF_003573695.1 Papaver somniferum
CTCACGATCCAAAAAGACTGATCGTGCAAGTGTTGAAATCATACTAGTCATTTCTACGTCCTCTCCCTCACACAAAAGTGTGTTGACCCCAGGGTCATACTATGGATTGCACAAATCATAATAGTATTGAAAGCTTTCATCTTTAGTTCTCACATGGTGAGACTATAGGTATCTTTCACCAAAGTGAAAAAGCATGAACTAGTGAAACCTTAGTGACCTTTAGGTCCTAAGTTCCAGTAATACCAAAACCATCAAAACAAAAATCACTTAAAAAGCGCAGGAAATACCATTTTAGGCAGAGGTGTCCATGAGGTCTTGAACCTTTGCTTAGTGAGATATTACCGGAATTACTTGCTAGAGACAGTGAACTATGTCTTGAATTTCTAGCATTTGATGTAATTCGCGATAACAACCACGGGTGATATCTCCAAGGTTGTTGCCAAGATCGTGCCGTTTTGTCCAATTTGGCCCTGAACATATCATGTTTC
>NW_020638389.1:0-395 GCF_003573695.1 Papaver somniferum
TACTTCCGTTGCAGATATGATGGCCATAGCTGACGGGTATCAATATGGCTTTCCTCAGTAGCGTGTCTTGGAGGTAAATTTTCGTACATACTTCTACGTGACGATCCAATTCTTCGGTGAAATAATGTTTTTCGTCTTGATGTGTAGATGATGAGGAGTGAGAATTGTAACCACGTGCTGTATCAGTTCTTCAAAGTGAAATCTCTGAAGCTCGAGGCTAAGCTTCGTCACAGAGAAAAGGAATTATCTGCGGCTGAGGTGGAAATAGAAGAGATGAAGAAAAGCCTCAAGGAGAAAGAAAAACTGGGTGAAGCGGAGGCCGGTCTTCGTTCAGAGCTTGTTGTTGTTCGCGCTGAGTTAGAGCAAACTCGCGGCCAAGTTTCAGCTTTCACAGG
>NW_020638389.1:595-740 GCF_003573695.1 Papaver somniferum
TTACTCTCACCAACCTTCAACTAGACTATAAGAAATTATCCGCGGAATATGAACATCTTGATGAAGCGCGAGATGCGGTTGTTAATGAGTATGAAGAGGCTTCGGCTTGTGTCGAAGGTATTACCCTATTTCGTCGAGTGTGACC
>NW_020638389.1:821-1000 GCF_003573695.1 Papaver somniferum
CAGGAAGAACAGACCAACCATTTTAAGAGTTTGGCGGCAACACGCGAGGAGGCCGTTGGTGCTGCTTCTAGAGAAGTGAATCGTCTATCTTCGTTGTTATCCCAGGCCCAACAGCGGACGACAGTTATTAAGCAAAAGTCTCGGTGTCAGTTGGCTGAGGAAACGAACAAGATGCTGGA
>NW_020638390.1:0-522 GCF_003573695.1 Papaver somniferum
ATTTAATCGAAAATTAATTTTCCATTAATTCCATTGATTCTTTTTGATTATAAAAAAAAAAAAAAAATGGTTTCTGGAAGAAAAGATATAGAACGTTATTTTTATTTCGTCAAGTTTTTCTGAGCAAGTGTTGTTGAAAGAGTTATTATTGATTCGATTTCTCAGTGCAGAGAAATCGAAAGAGATAAGCTGTTTTATCCCATAGGGTTTCGACAAAAAACTGACTGCTAGCACAATCAAGAGGCAGAGTCGCGAAACACCTTAAAGATAGCGACCTAGTACGCGACTCAGCGGTTTCTTTGTGTAATTTGATTATAGTGCTTTGTTTCCAACAATTTTAAGGTGTTCGTTTCTGCTATGGAGAATGAAAAGAAGCGCGTTGATGATACCAACAAGCCTTTCAAATTTGAAGGGTTGCATTTCAGAAGATGGAAGCTGAAGATGTTCTTTTATCTCAAACTGATGAAGCTGCATATGATTGTGTCGAGTGTTCATCCTGGAACCCTGGAACCTGCTGCTGAT
>NW_020638390.1:533-1000 GCF_003573695.1 Papaver somniferum
AAGATGTTCTTTTATCTCAAACTGATGAAGCTGGATATGATTGAGTCGAGTGTTCATCCTGGAACCCTGGAACCTGCTGCTGATAAGACTGCTGCTGTTGCTGCTGTTGTTGCTGCTGGCGGTGGTGCTGCTACAGATCCACCTCCTACCGGTGGTGTTGAAGAAGTTGTTTCTCAAACTCCCGAGGAAAAACAAAAGGCCATCGACAAATGGATCGATAATGACTTTGATTGCAAAAACTACATTCTTAATGCATTATCTGACGATTTATATGAGTATTATTCAACTTTTGAAACTGCTAAAGATGTATGGGATGCATTACAGAAAAAATATGACACCGAGGAAGCGGGTTCAAAGAAATATGCTGTGAGCCGGTATGTGAGATACCAAATGGTGGATGATAGATCAGTTGTTGCACAGGCTCATGAACTTCAAAAAATTTACCACGAAATTGTGGCCGAAGGTAT
>NW_020638391.1:0-412 GCF_003573695.1 Papaver somniferum
TCATAGTGAAATACCTCTCAAAATATTTTATTAAGCTCAATTGGTGTTTACAATGAAGAGAAAATGGAGAAAAGGGTGAAAATCGGTAAACTGCAACGCTTATAAGCGTTACAGAACACCGTTACAAAGAACGATAAAAGAGTGTTGTTGTTGTCTGCGTAGCTGACTACGACCCACAGAGACCGGTCGTTGTCACTGTTGGGGAACGACTGTCTTTGGCCGTCTGTTCTTCGTGTTCTTCCTCTTCATCAATGGCAGCAGCAGAGAAAAATGGTGATTCTCCCTCTGCAGCCTTCTCTCCTCTCCTCCCAACTCTCGACACCCTTTCTCCTTGACCTCAGTGAGCTATTTATACCCAACATCATCGATATCTTCAATCATAACTCCATATAATCTTCTCTTCAATTCTTTG
>NW_020638391.1:612-1000 GCF_003573695.1 Papaver somniferum
AAATCATCACTTTTTGAGCAACTCTTTCCATACAAGGGTATTTTCTCCAAAAACACCTAAACAAACATAAAAACACAGTATTAGTACAAAAATAGAGTTCCAACAATACAGGCATTGAGGAAAAATTAGACACAAAAATGTGTCTATCATTATATTGACGTAATAGGATAAATTAAGCTAAGAGCTCTCTTAAAATAAAGTAGGTTATTATCTGATTTTATATCTTGATTACTATACGTTATATAGTTCTGGTAACAAAATGGCTCAAACGTCTTGGATTATATTCGAGTCAGTGTTTGGAATCCAAACACCAGCAATGGTAATCAGACGTTGAAATGGCCAAGAGCTGATCCGGGGTCATTCTCTCGAGATCATTTTGCCTCAAACC
>NW_020638392.1:0-294 GCF_003573695.1 Papaver somniferum
TGGTATCTACTCTATACCCCCAAACCTAAACTAAACATTGTCCTCAATGTTTCAAAATATGGAAAGAATTAAAATGCATCATATGGAAAGGGACATGCTGAGTAGAGTAAAAGGAAAGAAAATACCCGATTTCGGCGAAAGCAATATTAGAACTCCGTTATTCAAGGGAAAAAAAAAAATCCAACATATTTCAGCCGAGATCATATTGGATTAGCAAAATATATACAAAAGGAACAAAAGGGTTTTTAAAATTTTATCTACTGGATTATATACAAAAAATTCACCATACACTAA
>NW_020638392.1:494-798 GCF_003573695.1 Papaver somniferum
GAGAGGCCAATGCTCATAGAGCCTGTGATTGGCTGTACTGTCAAAAGACAGCCAATGCTAGGGGTGGACTAGTGAGCAAGTTGGTGTTCTTCCATTTCTAGTTGTATGCTTAGGATTGAACATAACCTAGACCATGTCACTTGATTAGGACACAAGGTGGATCATATGCTTTGGCTTGCCCACCACTTCTCTTTCAATCAATCTTAATTTCAGTCACTTTTAATTTCAGTCTTGTATGCTTGTATCACCTGTTACTTTTCTTGCCTTTCATTTTCTTGCATTTTATAACTATTGTGCACTGAAG
>NW_020638393.1:0-124 GCF_003573695.1 Papaver somniferum
GGTATTATTGCCTGGGTTAACCACATCAACCATAGGATGGGTTTCTAACATTTGAGACTCTTGTTGGATATCATTAGGTTCTGGAAAACGATTATGAAGATAATCTTGTAAGATGGTTGAGGCA
>NW_020638393.1:156-379 GCF_003573695.1 Papaver somniferum
AGGATGAGTTTCTAACATTTGAGACTCTTGTTGGATATCATTAGGTTCTGGAAAACGATTATGAAGATAATCTTGTAAGATGGTTGAGGCATTGATGTCAATTCCCAAGTGAGGGACCTTACTAAGAGTTAAAGCACATGGAGAATGATACTCACCCCCAAACTTAGAGTTTTCGGCGTCTCTAGATAGACTGGTCATAACCTCCCTAATTTCTAGGTCGGCA
>NW_020638393.1:579-835 GCF_003573695.1 Papaver somniferum
TACCCTATCGGTCTCGTTCTATTCCAAATTTTAAGCTTGGGTTCGCGTTAGGTTTTGTTTTCCTAAGGCGGGCAAGAAGGGAACGGTGATGAAATCCGAACCCTTATCTTGTTTAGGCCAGTCCTTGCCCTTTACTAGGAAAATAAAGACAGTCAGGTTCGTCCTCAAACAATTATCACCTTAAGGCAGACAGTAACCCGCTTGCAGGAGATTCGCGGGTGTTTCGATTGGACTTACCTCCCGTACCAGACGGGCG
>NW_020638393.1:846-1000 GCF_003573695.1 Papaver somniferum
TTTTTTTTTTTTAATAATAATACCCTTCCGTAGGGTTAAAAAAAATAAAGTCCAATTGTTTAAAGTCCAAAGTCCAAATAAAGTAAAGTGCAAAAGAAAAAGAAAAATAACCTAAAAAAAAAAATATATAAAAATCTCTTTTTTTTTTTCCCTC
>NW_020638394.1:0-383 GCF_003573695.1 Papaver somniferum
GAAATTTCAGTTATTAGAAACCCATCCTCTGGTTGATGTGGTTTACCCAGGCTATGATACCCAGATTGACTTTGTTTTCCCACCAAATATTTTTCTTCCAAATGTGGGAATGTTTGATTTTCAAATGTGTCGAATATTAAGTTTTGAGACTAAACCTAATTACTTTAGGAGATTAGGGTCGACATACTTGTTTAAGGAAGATCACCACTCTCATTGTGGTTAGCTGTGTAAGTCAGATCTGATTGACTTAGAGGATCCTCAATTATTCAGGTTATTATTATGTGCTTCTAAGTTTTTATTTGAGTTTTTCCAGACTCTAGAACCTGAACATTTGGATCTAACCTATGAGGAAATGCAACCCATGAAAATATTTTATTTGGACC
>NW_020638394.1:469-740 GCF_003573695.1 Papaver somniferum
CAATTATTCAGGTTATTATTATGTGCTTCTAAGTTTTTATTTGAGTTTTTCCAGACTCTAGAACCTGAATATTTGGATCTAACCTATAAGGAAATGCAACCCATGAAAATATTTTATTTAAACCCAGTTATAGATCCTGAACCTGAACCACAACTAGATGTAGTTGTCTTAAACATGAAACTAGACAAGGGTGTGCTTTATTTTTTCATTTTCTTGGCATGTTGCAGATTCCTTTTACTTGTGATAGCTCTATTTGGTTTTGATGACCCAC
>NW_020638394.1:751-1000 GCF_003573695.1 Papaver somniferum
CTCGACATTGTGACAAACCTTGTGTATATATTTTCTTTATTTTTATTGTCTTCTATTTTTGAATCTGCGGATATTACTTTATGATTCTATGAGGTGACTAATCCTTTCTGAGTCTGGATGAAGACGTTAAAGTTAGCACTTCTTGGGAGGTAACCCATTCTCATGCAACACGGTAATATCTTTCCTTATCTCTTTTGCTTCAAATGGTAACAGTTTCTCCTTGTTCATGCTTTTAATTTGATCTTAAGA
>NW_020638395.1:0-393 GCF_003573695.1 Papaver somniferum
AGAAAAAGGAAAGAGATTACCGGATATTGGCGAAAGCAAGTTTTGAACTCCATTATTCAAGGCAAAACCCAACAGTAACTCAACTGAATTCACATTGGGTTAGCACAATATATACAAGAAACATATGATTCCACTAAACATTACCTACCAGATTATATACAAACAATTCACTATATACATACAGTCTAAAGAGTTGAGGATCAACCCAAAAGACAAAGTGTTGAAACATAGACAGTTTCAAACAACTATAGTTGGACTGAAATGCGAGTGAGAGTGAAAAACCAAATGAGCTACCCCTAAACCTGGATTTAACACTATATATACTATTGGATAAAAAATCTCGCGGTTTTGGGGTTCATCATGCACAAGGTCTAAATCGAAGTGGACTTTGTT
>NW_020638395.1:404-582 GCF_003573695.1 Papaver somniferum
AAAAGGAACAAAAGGGTTTTAAGAAATTTTATCTACTGAATTATATACAAAAAATTCACCATACACTAACAATCTAAAGAGTTGAGGATCAACCCAAAAGACAAAGTGTAGAGGTTTCAACATCTTCACACAAATATAACAGGAAATAAACGCAAGTGAGGCTGTGAAACAAAATGAG
>NW_020638395.1:782-1000 GCF_003573695.1 Papaver somniferum
TGTGGTGAATGGTACATGTGTGCATGGTCATTAGGGTTTACAAAATATTGATCGCAACCCTCAAAGGATTGATTATGGTCCCAATGACTACCATTCTCACAATTTATGGGCATTTCATACCATGGATTTTTTCTAGATTGCCTAAATTATGCAAAATATGACAATTCTCAACAGGGTGGTCTAAACTACCACATGCGGGACATGCATAGATTTCAGGT
>NW_020638396.1:0-411 GCF_003573695.1 Papaver somniferum
GTTGGATTCTAACCATGAATAATGGAGTTCGTTTATTTCTTTCGTCAAATCGGGTATTCTCCTTCCTTTCTCTCAAAACTCAACATGTTTTTCCGATATGTCCAAGTTATGAATATGTTTAACTTTAGAAACATTGAGGACAATGTTTAGTTTAGGTTTAGGGGTGAAAAGTAGGTACCACGATATCATGCTATAATCGAAAAACAGAACTCCCTCTTTTTGAAAAAATTAAAAAAAAAAATCATAAAAAATCATAAAAATGGAGCTCATTTACCTTGAAATGTTGACTCTTGTGCAAATATGTAAATTTTAGGAGTCTTAGTCTAGATATTTAGGCACCCTGATTCTAGCACAATTCACATGTGATAAGAAACTTGCACGCGCACGATCTACCAATACATGTATAGCCTC
>NW_020638396.1:611-807 GCF_003573695.1 Papaver somniferum
ACCAAAAGAATGAGGAAGTGGGGTTGAAGAGGAAGAATTGTTCTTAAAGAGGATATGGGCTTGGCATACTGAAGGCCCAAAACCCTCACCCAAACCCATTTCCAATATCCATACCCGTCTCCTTCGCCAGCCGTCAGATTGGATCACATCTGAATCCAATGGTCGCAGCATCGCCAGTACATCAAAGTCTGAAGCT
>NW_020638397.1:0-875 GCF_003573695.1 Papaver somniferum
TCTTTTGATTGTACAGTTTCCGCCTTCTTTCCTTCCATTAAATCTGATGATTTAAACAGTAACGAGTAGTCTTCAGCTTGAGATTTCAATGGAAAGACATTGGACCAATCTACTCCAAACCCTAGTTTTGGAATAGCTTCATTTCCTGATTTTGAGGTGGAGATCAAGGAGGGAAACTCCATAATTGAACCCGTCGAAACAATATGGTCTTGAGGAGGAGAGATTGGATTAGAGAGATGAAATTACTCTCCAGCCATGGCTGGTTTGGAAGAACCATACGCGAAAACCCTAGGAGAGAAAAAATCGCATGGTCAACTCTAGTCGCCTCTGGTCAACTCTCGGGCACTGTTGTTCAAAATGAGAAACAATATCATCAACATTTAACAAAATCCTTTCTGAAGAAAATCAAGAGATATCAGAGCGATGTCATCATTGTCAAGCCTTCCTGAAGAGGTTCAGGTAGGGATGGCAATGGGGCGGGTATGGGGCGGGGACCTTGAATCCCATCCCCTACCCCGTTCAAAAAACCAAAACCCATCCCCTACCCGTTCCCCATAAGAATGGGGCGGGGACGGGTATGGGGAATCCCCGTAGGGGATGGGTTTCCCATGGGTTATCATAACACTATAATAAATATTTAGAATTTTATAAATAATAATAGTTTAAAAATAATTATAATGTTTCAAACAATAATAATAACCCGTGCAGTGTATCTTAAAATTTTAAGTTTATCATAACTAAGCTAAAACTGAAAAATAAAGGAAACAATTGATCCACAATGAAGAATCATGGTTCTTTTTACTTCTTAGTTCCTCATTGTTAACCATCTTCCTCCATGTTAATAATCTCATCATGGTCTTCTTCATTATCTTCCC
>NW_020638398.1:0-400 GCF_003573695.1 Papaver somniferum
TGGTCTTAGATACCCAACCTATCCCTGACCCAGCGAACCATATATCTGTGATTTTAGGTCGCCCATTTTTAGCTACGTCTAATGCGATCATAAACTGTCGAAATGGTATTATGAATCTATCTTTTGGTAATATGACTATTGAGTTAAATATTTTTAATGTCAATAAGCTACATTCTGAGCTAGATGACACGTGCATTGAAGAGGTGAACATGATAGGAACCTTAGTTCAGGAGTCATTACCAAATATCGCATCGGAAGATCCATTAGAGAGTTGTCTAGCCCACTTTAACATGGATCTCGACGAAGATATCAATGTTGAACAAGTGAATGCTATGTTGGATTCTATTCCTATGTTAGATACTGATAAATGAAAAGCTAGGTTCGAACCATTACACGCTTT
>NW_020638398.1:411-925 GCF_003573695.1 Papaver somniferum
GAACAAGTGAATGCTATGTTGGATTCTATTCCTATGTTAGATACTGATAAATGGAAAGCTAGGTTCGAACCATTACAAGCTTTTGAGTCTACCTTAATCCCTTGTTCAGAAGAGCCTCCTAAGTTGGACCCTAAATCTGCATTCTTAGGGCCATCTAAGACTTTTCCTGTGATTATAGCATCCGATCAGGACAGCAGGCCAGAAATCATGCTTCAAGACAATAAGGAAACTCTAGGGTTGACCATACAAGATATGAAACATATAATTCCTACAACTAGTATACCTCAAAACAATTTAGAGGATGAACCACCTGATTATAACTCAGAGAAAGCAATTGACCTTTTTCAGAAACCTGATGGTCTAGAAATTAGGAATATTGTGACTAGTCTATCTAGAGACGCCCAAAATTCTAAGTTTGGGGGTAGTGATATTCAATTATCCCCAGTAGAAGTCCCTAACTTGGGACTCGATCCTAGTGCTTATGAGGTATCACTTGAGTCTATTCAGACTCCAC
>NW_020638399.1:0-392 GCF_003573695.1 Papaver somniferum
ATCGTCGATTGCATTTAGCGTATGCAATAAGACTTTAAACCCCTAAGTGTCCCTAGTGGCGGAGTGTTGTCTCTGGAGGGCTTACAAGAGGTATACCTACAAAACCTTTACTCCAGACCTTAGCTATCTACGCAGAACCTTGGAAGGAACTAAAGAATCTCCTTGGTTGGCATACTTATTGACTACAAGAACAAGTACCCTGATGTGAAATTCCAATTGTTGTACACGATTTTGCACTCAAGCATACTAAAATTCATATAAAGTGACGGATCTCTACTCAGATAGTTGCACTATGGACATCAATATCCGGAGTCAAAACTAATCACATGGATAGATCAAGAAGATGGATATAGAAAAACATAGATGGTTTTGATGTTTACTAAGTGAACGGC
>NW_020638399.1:592-1000 GCF_003573695.1 Papaver somniferum
CAAAAGGAAATACTACATCGTCTAAAACGGGGGTATCTCTAGTCAAATCCTCGTCCTTTTGAATAGGTGAATAATTATTAAAATTATTTGGATTTGAACTAGAAATAATATTATTATTAAGTTCAATTGGAATAACAAATTCCTGATCGCTATGCCTACTTATTCAAATTCTTCTTCAACACTATCCTCATCATAATCATCATTATAATAACATGAAAATGGTTGAACCTCATCTAAACAAGTAGTGCTACCAATTTTATCCTCGTCATCTTGATTATGAAAATTACTATCCTCAGTTTCAAGGGTATTATTGGAAACACTGTATTGGAAATTAAGATTATTTTGAGCAATTCTTTCGTTCGTCTCAGCTATCAACTTAAAGGATTCCTCTATAGAAAGTTCTCTTTC
>NW_020638400.1:0-394 GCF_003573695.1 Papaver somniferum
CGTTGGATCAATCCATCATCTTTGCATCCAACGCTTTATCTTCGCTGATCATCAAGATTCTCTCCACCTGCTCAACACCTGAGTACCCAACACCTATACCCTAAACCAAACAACACCTAATCTCTTCTCCATCGACTCCATCTTCTACAATCCTTCTGCAACAGCCTCACCTTCACCACCAAATCCGCCAACTCCACTGCCTCAACCACCACAACCCCCACCAAAAGCCGTCATGGCTATCACCTACCGAAAACCATCATTTCCCCTATCTCTCTAGTGATGAGTGCCAAATATTGTATATATTTATCCCTTTTTGTTGGCATTTAACTCATCTTTTGCGCATTAATTCTACATTTTATCCCATATTCTGTATTTTCATTGTTTTCAAGAATAA